>NC_140947.1:7415000-7650000 GCF_014529385.1 Adiantum capillus-veneris
GTTTCTTAGCAATAGGCTGATTTGGAGGCGGTCCCACATATGGCCGAAGTAAACTTACATGGAAAGCATTATGGATCCTCCAATTAGATGGTAGCTCTAATCGGAAAGTAGCATCATTGACTAGGTCAATTATCTTAAACGGCCCACAGTAATGGTTGGAAAGTTTTACCACCTTCCCTTTATGAGTCACTTGTTTCTTTAGTCTTGCCTTCTCAAACTTGAGTAAGACCGATTGATGGATTGTCAAATCCAAGTTCCTTCTCTTCTAGAGTCGCCAGTATTTGATCCCATTGAAGAGGGGAGTTACTCCGCTCCTTTGTCACGGATTATTTAGTTGGAATAAAGTCACTGATTTTCCTTTGGATTTCAAGGCTATTGCTATGCTGACAGTATTCTGCTGTATGACTTTATGAATAAGGAACTTGGAAATGGGAATTCTTGAAATTGAATCTGATTGATGTGTACTCTCTCATGTGATTTTGTTTGAGTGCAGGATTGAAAGGCGAAATGACTGCAACAATTCAGTCTTGAGATTTTATAGACATGATCGCAATAAGAATTAGTTAATCCAACATCTAGAAGCGATTGCTAAACATGTTGTCGGGAATCATGGTCTTAACTGAACTTGAATGGCTAAATGAGTATCAAGATTTTTTCATTGAAGAATTGACAAATCTTTCCCCTCCTAGAGAACTAGAGCACAAGATCGAGCTAATTCTTGGTGCCCAGCCAATAGCATGGGCCCCCTACAAGATGTCGCCTTCTGAATCCATAGAGCTGAAGAACCAGTTGACTCAGCTTTTAGAACAAGGCTTCATCAGACCCAGTGTCTCTCCATGGGGAGCTCCTGTGCTCTTCCAAAAGAAGAAATATGAGACGTTCAAACTTTGCATAGATTTTTGAGGCTAAAATCAGTGTACTGTCAAGAACAAGTACCCCTTGCCTTGCATAGATGAGCTACCCGATCAACTTGGTGGTGCTAGATGTTTCACCAAGATCGATCTCAGATCAGGTCATTACCAAGTGCGGAAGACATGAAGTCATAAGTTGGAAGCAGGTTCCCGTTAGGGTCCCATCCGATGGGGCCCTAGGGGCACTTAAAGATTAAAAAGAGAGAGAAAATCTAGGCACGGAACTACACCGGGCCGTGTCGACTCAATTGAAATGTGATTAAAGTGTGAAGTATTTTTAAGTGTTTCTCTGGTGTGTTGTGCCAGATTCCCGACTTGGGGTGCCCAAGTCTGTTACACCTCTTCACACTTATCCTTGTCTCCTGCTTGGTTTATATTTCTTTTGGCACTAGGTGGTAGTTTGTTGTCTCTTGGGCCCAGACGATGGGCAGCTGCTGCCTGATGCAGCCATACCCCTTATCACCAAACTGCAGGCGCTTTTATTGTCCTCTCCCTCGTCAATGATTTTGTGGCTTTGGGCTAGTTTTCTTTGGTCCTTAAAAGGTGTTAATAGAATCGTTCTCCTACCTTCCTCTTGCGTTCTTTGTTTTAAATGTGGGATTGGGAATCTTTACTAGTCCATCTGATTTGGCAATGTTAGTTGCAACCTTGGTTGAAAATTTGGAGTGAGTGTGTGTTTTTTTTAATGGTGAATTTGGTCTTATCCTGGATTCATCTAGGCATAGGTGTTCTTTTATGGTGCTTATAGATTTTTAAGTTAGTAGATTTGAATTTGATTTGGCAGCTTCTTTGGGTGCTTGTTATAGCAACCATAGCAGGAGCAATTGTTCAATCTCTGGCCTCAAATTTGGGTGTTGTCACAGGTGAGAAGTTCCTGCAGTATTAAGGTTGTACTATAAGCACATTTGAGCTTCTCAGAAAGTGAGATCTTGTTTAATCCAGTCGAGACCTTAAGTTTGTAGCTTAGACCTTTTTTTTTTTTCCCAGGAAAGCACTTAGCTGAACATTGCAAAGCAGAGTATCCACCAGCTGCAAATCTTTTACTTTGGGTTTTAGCGGAACTTGCAATTGTTGCAAGTGATATCCCGGAAGGTAAGTTCTTGTGCCTTCTGAACTTGCAGCTTTACAAATGTGTGTGGATGTTGACATTTTTGATTGGCAGTGATTGGAACAGCATATGCTCTCAACATGCTTTTCCACCTTCAGCTGTGGTTGGGAGTGATCTTGACAGGATTCAGCACTCTAATTTTCCTTGGGCTTCAACAGTATGGGGTTAGTTTGTGGTTTGCTTTTAGAAGTTTTCACTGTTCAGGGTTGCCGTACTTATCATTACTATATTGCTTTACATTTTCTTGTTGTAGGTGAGAAAGCTGGAAGTTTTTATCTTCTTCCTGGTGTTGACTATTGCATGCTGCTTCTTTCTAGAATTGCAATATGCGGAGCCTTCATACAGGGAAATTCTGTATGGTCTTTTTGTTCCACGCTTGCAAGGTGATGGTGCGTTTGGAATTGCAATCTCGCTTTTGGGAGCAATGGTCATGCCGTGAGTATTTCTATAACACACATCCTTACAATGCACATGAATGGTGTGAAGGACTTTCAATGCTGCTTTCATACATCACTTGGGCTGTTAAATCTAGCTGCTACTTGTCTTTAGTGATCCTTTTATAAGTGCAGCTGGCATATGCCAAGATGTTGAAATTAATAAGGGACCTAATTGCAGGAATAGGACCAAGCATAGCATTCAAGGCTATGCAATACAAAATGGTTAAAGGTCATGGCATCAGTACCATCCTCACCAAGACAAGAGGCACCATCATGCATATCCTGCTTAGAGAATGGAGCCTCAAACTTGAGAAATAGGAGCAAATGTCAGGTTAGAGGAGCTTGGTGCACGTAGGATGTTGTAACAAGCAGGCCATTGAAATTTAAGATTAGTACATTTGAGGTTAGAGAAGCTGGAGTCAAGTGGCCAGTATTTAAATACTCTTCATGTAGCAAATGTTCTAAGTAAGATAGAAAGCTTGCCAAGTCCTCGGAGTGTGGTGCTTGGTAGCTATAGACATCCACCAGTGCCATGCACTGCCTCTGAGAAGAAAAAGTGGCTTGAAAAATCTTTGATCCTTTTGCAAGTGATCTTTATGGTTTATGCCCTGTAAGACAGAGTGATGAAGATGGGAGCGCGCCCGATGCGCGATGGAGTAAGGGTGGGAGTGGCTAATAACTCCGCGGTCGCAACACGAAGATTCTTTGAAAAACAAATTTCTGACAATTTGGAAGTGCCATCTTGCTCCATCTCCTCTTTGGTAGTATGCTTTCAAAAAAACACATGCCAGAAGCTCTGATATCATTGTCACGGGAACAGGCACCACGTGCCAATGGAAAAGAACAGACTGAACAACTTTATGCACTTCAAATAACAACTGAACTGAAAGAGATGCTCGACGTGAGACGGGGAGTGGCGGAGTTCCACCGCAAGAGAGCACTGGCCCCAAACCTTGGCGCCCGTTATGGTATTTCTTTATATTGCTTTAACTCAGTACAACGCTGGTACTCCATCCCCTGCACCTTCATGCAGAAGCATGCCAGAGAATGAGCCCTTGGCTCATGTTTAAAGGCCCTTGGCCTATGAAAAGTAGTTACACAAAAAGCTTCAAACTTAAAATCATCTGGCCCCAAAGGCCAGCGCGTTTTGCGGAAATTTGTACAAGTGCCACATCAGCACAACGAGCATAAAACGTGGAATTCCGTACTATCTGCCATGTCAGCGCAACCAATGTGAATTACGGAAATATTTCTGTACAGCTGCCACACCATCAGCTCTCCAGGCAAGAGATTGCCACGAGATAAAGTGTGTATCCATGTATGTAGGCCTAGTCACAAAACCGTCCTCCGTGAGTTGGAGAACATGCTCTCTATAGAAAGCTATCTTTGTGCCCAGCTCCTGTGCTGGCTGTATCCATGTGCTCCTAGTATCTAGCTGAATCAGATCCTAACGTACGAGTCTGGTGATCTCTCCGTGTGAGAGGTAGGGAGGGTGCATCCAAGGAGTACTGGAACGGAGGCAATCTATCCATGCTGAAACCATGTGACTGAAACCATGAAGTCATCTGTCCATACCAACATGCTGTGTCACCCTGCAGTGCTAGCTGTCGGGATGACTGCAAGGCTAGCCGAGTGTATCTGTAGAGAGAGAAGAAGAGAAGAAGAAGACGAAGAGAGTTTTAATGTCGTAGGAAACTATCCCAAGAGACCTTAAAGATCTAGCCGACGAGGAGTTGAACTCAAGACCTGGAGAGAGAGAGAGAGAGAGAGAGAGAGAGAGAGAGAGAGAGAGAGAGCATATGTTTTGTTTCACCGAACTCTATAAGACAGGTGGTGACAAGAAAATGTAGTAAAGTTATAAGTAGAAATAACAAAGTAGTGTGTTTTTTTTGCATTCTCAATTGAACCCTTCTCTAACCCTAAAATAGTTGCATGCAAAGCACCACAAATTCTGTGTTGATTGAAGACTTTAATCATGGCAAGGCAACTTATAGAGGGTTCCCCCCAAAATTTTGCAGGCATAATTTGTACCTTCATTCAGCCTTGGTTTTAACAAGGAAGACACCTAGAACAGTGCAGGGAATCAAGGTCTGATGCATCATGCGTGATGACTTTGTAAGATAGCTCAATATTTTCCTGCTCAAGTCAGTAACTTCTATATTCCACATGCAGGATGGTTGCAGGTACAACCTTATAGAGTGCAGCTTTGCTTTATTAATGTCGTTCATCATCAATGTGGCAGTGGTTTCTGTGAGTGGAGCTGTTTGCAACAATGAAAAGCTTTCTATTGAGGATGCAGTCAGTTGTGAGGATCTTGATCTTAACCGTGCTGCATTTCTTCTCAAAGTAATGTGATAAATAGACTTTCTTGAGAGGGCATCTATTTTCAAAGTAAAAAAGCAGCATCTACTTTCTTGATTGGAATAAAATGCTAATACTGTTGGAACTTGGAAGATGCTACTTTGAAGTTCATTTTAGGGATTTCGTTCTGCAGAACTCTCTAGGAAAGTGGAGCTCAACATTGTTCGCTATTGCATTACTGGCTTCTGGACAGAGCTCCACCATTACTGGAACTTATGCAGGCCAGTATGTCATGCAGGTATTACTCAAGCTGCAATTTCATGATTTACATGAAACCAGGTCTTCTTCCACTTTGTTAAATTTGTTTGGATGTTCTTTTATATAAATCAGGGGTTTTTGGAGCTCAAGTTTGCCCCATGGATTAGGAACATGCTTACAAGGTGTGCTGCAATTGTGCCGAGTTTAATCGTCTCTTTAATAGGGGGCTCGAGCGGTGCTGGAAAGCTGATTATCGCATCTTCGGTAAGCATTCCCATGGTAGTCCTTTCATAATTTTTACGTTAGAATGTGGTTGCTATAGTGGGTGATGGTAGTCAGTCATTGATTGACTCAACTTTTGGACTTTGGAACAGATGATGCTATCCTTTGAGTTGCCCTTCGCACTTTTACCTCTTCTGAAGTTTACTAGCAACAATGTGAAGATGGGTTGTCATGTCAACTCGAAAAGGGCAAGTCTCTTAGTCACCCACTCTTAACTTTTAGTGATGTCTCTATACAAATCACGTGGTTATGTCGTGGTACTTATTTACTTTCTACTTACTTTGCAGGTGGCCCTCTTGGCTTGGATAATAGGTTCTTGCATTATTCTCATCAATGTGTTTTATTTGTCCAATGAGTTTCTTCATTGGATTCATACAAGCACAATGCAAAAACCCTTTGTATGGATAATTGCAATTTTTGGATTCTGTAGCTTGCTCGCGTACATTGGTTTTACATGCTATTTAGCATTGAGAACAGATAGATTAGAGACCTACATCATTCATGATGTGTCTGAAAGTGTTGACCCTTTTGAGGAGAAACTAACATCTGATGTCGAGATGAACGAATATGGGCCACTTATTGTTTCTAATTCAAATCAATTAGTTGTACATTAGTAGCGTGTTTCTGGCAAGATTCAATTTTCCGTTCTTGGAGTGAAGGCTGGTTAACTCAAGGATAGGTAAATGCACATTTTTCGGTAAGTATGTGAGCTGTCTATCAAATGCACAAACTCTGGATGACTATGTGTGTACTATAGCTGGCACTTGTATTGCGGATCCTATTATGTTTCCTGTCTGTGTGTGTGTATTGTATGTCCACTCATGCTTTTATTTCCTTGTTTAGTCAAGATTGTACAAGCACATACTCAATTGGAAAACTATGTGTGTTTTAGGGTTATCTCGAGTTAGCTGTTGGTGTATGGTGAGGGTGGTGGGGATATGACTGCCAATATTCTTGTTGTCAGTCAAAGAGAGCACCCGTCTCACTAGTGAGAGCAAGTGTCATCACATCATTCTGAACATCACGTCGCTACTGGTCTTTTGGGCTTTGTCTAGACAAAGGTTTTAAACCAAACTCTAAAAATATCAGCCTTAAGGGATATGCTTTGAATGTTGTTTGAATGGATGCAGCTCTTCTGCTAGGGGTGCATGTGGTATCCTCACAAGTAGTAGTGTGAAGGGTGAAAAGTTTTCAAGCAGCTCGCAGTGATGGTGTTAAAGTTATAGCGTCTCAAGTGAATAGCCCAATGTGATCCCAATATTATTTTAGCTTTAGGTATTTATTCTACTTATTTGTCAAAGTTCTAGGTAAGGCAATTTCTGGAGGGGGGATACTCAAGGCCCCCAGGCTAGTTATATAAGAAGCACCTAGCTCCCATTGTATTACTATCTATTCTGCCAAGTTGGTTGGTTCAGCTATGGTATCAGAGCTAAGGATGGAGGACTAGCACACGAAAAAAGAGGAAAGGAGCAATCATAGAGGAGCTGTGGGGCGATGGCATTTTCTTCTTGGGATCGGCATCCTCAAGCCCAACCGTTGGTAGCTGCGTTTTAAAACGCTGTTGATTTGGGGGGGCTCTCATGACCTTGCATGCGGCAGCAAATTTTTCCTAGCAGACGGATTTGTTGTGTGTAGTGTTTTGAAACGTTGAGGCAGAGGAAGCTTCTCGGTGGCAGTTCTGCTTGCATTTTGAAAGGCATGTGGCATTCTGTGCAGGGTTTGAAATGTTTTTTAAGATGTGGGCCATAGAAGGTGCTCAAGGTGACGGGGAGCCTCACTAGCTGTGCTGGTTGCACAGAATCTTGAGACGCCTTGCGACAGGAGACTTCATCGGCAGCTCTTCCATCTTGCATTTTGAAGTGCTACGGAGATGGGAGCAGCATGGCCAGGTTTTGGCCATTCTGTTTTTGCAGTTTTGAAATGGTGTGGCAAGTGGCTACGGTTTTTGGAGGCTCATGGTTGTCAAGCTCGGGATGCTTGCTTTATGTGGAGCATTTTGAAATGCTTTCATGAAGGGAAAAGGTTATGCTTCGCTCAGTTAAAGTCCGCGGCTTCCAAAGACCAATATGAACCAAGAACTATCGGCTATAAAAAGTGCATTGACTGGTATTCATTTAGCTGCGCTTGCAGATCATGAAGGAAAAGCTGGAATTTGATGATCTCAGCTCTTTTCTCATTGATGAGGAAGCCATCTGGATCACTCAAGGGAAAATTCGACTTTCTGGCAAAGGTGGTGAAGCATTTGTTGCTTCGGATTCTAGAAGGGAGTCCACGAGCTGTTGTTACAACTGTGGAAAGCGTGGTCATTTGTCTCAAGATTGCAAATCCAAAGGCAAAGGCAAAAGCTCGACGAAGGACAAAGGCAAAGGCAAACATGATGAGGACAACAATGAAAGTGACTTTGTGAAGGACTCAACAAAGCCTGCTGGTGTGGGAGGGACTACATTGGCAAGGGCTGTAGCCCTCTAATGTGGTGGTTGTTGTAACTTGCTTCAACCCGAGAGAGGCTTGTGAGTGGTAGAGAGGGGCAAACAATGCGCTCTACAAATGATTTGGACCCATGTGTTAAGAGTTTGAGTTATCAGTGTTTGAACCCGTGGGTCGGAGTTCAAGGGACATTCATCTGGCAAGGAATCAACACGACATATACAAAACACTATGGACGTGCTGCAAACAATCCATTGTTGGCCAGATTATGGACAAGACATTCTCCAAAAGTTCATTGTCTAGGAAATTTTGAACGTGATGTTTTCACAGTTCACAGGGGATTCTTGGATGTAGTGTGGTCTAAGATTCAATTTTCAGTAAGGCAATCGGTGCTCAAGATGGCATTCTTCTCGAGAACACTTGATGGTTGCATAACCGAGGTGTATTTAGTGGAGGAATCTTGTGTTGGGGTGTTCATGGTAGCTTCTTCATCGACTTGGTCTTTCGACATGTGTCCACTATGAGCTGTAGAGAGGATGTTAAAAGTTATAGCATCTCAAGTGAATGGATCAATGTGATCCTAGTATTTATGTTACTTGAGGGGGATACTTAAGGCCCCCAGGCTAGTATACAAGAAACACCTAGCTCCCATTGTATTATTTATCTATTTCATTGCCTAGTTGGTTGGTTCAGCTCTCTCTCTTTCTCTCTTGCCTCTATGCTTCCACATCGTCAACTTTGATAGTTGGAAGTAACATAAGTTTCGCAAAAATTTCTCCTTGACTTAGATCCTTTTGTGTCCATAATAAGCACGAAGATCATCAGTTGGGGTTTTGCAAAATTGTACACATCAAGTTTGACATCAAGGCAACTTATGTAAAATGAGCAACGAAGCATTAGGAAATTTCGGAGGTCTTTTGGAGGGTCTTTTCAAAGAGAGAGAACAAAGGTTCTTCCGCCAATGTTACATAGAAAAATAGGCTGATATTAACAAAAATATGAAAAAGGTATCATCTACTCATTCACTGATCCAATTGTCCTTGCAAAAGGTCATTTTTTCATTAAATGCAAGTTTCTTTTTCTTGATGTAGGCGTCACTCATTCAATATGTCTTTTGTCATCATTGAAATTAAAACAAAATCACGAAACTATAAAGTAGTGTTCGAGTATGTCCTCTACATTTCAGAAAATAGCGAAATATGCAAAATCTTGTGAAGATGCTTTGTGTCACTTCAAAGGCCTGTGAGGGGAGGAGCAAGAAGAAGTGGTGTGTGGCAGCGAAGGCGCAACGTAGGAGAAAGTCAAGGCAGCCAGCCAGGGCAGCTCCCAACCCTCGCGCGATGCAGGCTCGGGAGGGGTGCAAGCCAAGTGGTGGGGGAGGTTTTGTGACAAAGCAGGCTAAGACGTTTTTTGTTTTTTCCTAAAGTTTGCTCGTAGTGGGGTTTGCACAAGAGGCTTCACGATGGGTTGGCTTAGCTCAGAAAGTTTTACTCGAACCTACACGTCACAAGCTCGATCTTGTTTAGGCGAATGAATTTTGGAGACTCTCCATCCTTCAAAAGGAATTTGAGAAGATTCTATCCAATAAGATTAGAAACGCACCGGTATTTACCAGTAGGAAGATTTTGACTTCGCCAATGCGTCCGGAACGTCAAAAAATTGAAAAATTAAATGTCTACTTGCCGTGTTTTAACACCCAAATGACGCGTAAGGGGTAATCTATTTTCTGTGAAATGACCTATGCGCATCGTTAGGCAAAATTTTTCCTAACAGCAAGTAGAGACCATTTCACATAAAATAGATTGTCCCTCACGCACTGCTCGACAAAAAAATCTACACACACATTTACATACATATATCAAAGATATTATATATATATGTGTGTGTGTGTGTGTGTGTGTGTGTGTGTTTTTGTTGAAGAGCGTGCGAGGGGCAATCTTTTTTTTGTGAAATGGTCTCTGTTTGTTAGGCAAAATTGTCCCTCGCGCACCGTTCGGCAAAAAACCCCCTTTTAAGGATATTTTGGCATTTTCTTCTTCTCCGGGTGTCAGAATAGGACAAGTAGACATTCGATGGTTTTTGGGTGTTTTGGATGCATTGGCAGTATCAAAATTTTCAAATTTGACACTAGTTAATAGTTTTGTGATTTTAAAAAATAAATTCAATGATGCCATATTGAATGAGTGACGCCTATCGCATGAAAACGACACTTGTATTTAATGAAAAGGTGATCGTTTTCAAGGACCGTCGAAAATTAGGTTACTTTTTAAAGTATCTAGTTATCCTTTTGGACGTACTCATAAGTGCAAAGACATTTTAAGAAAATTTTCTAGAGAGAGAATTTTCTTACAAGACTCTCCAAACGACCTCCGAAATCTAATGTACTCATGATTTAATGTACCATTATATTTTCTCAGTTCTAAGAGATGTAAAATGTGTTGATGTGTCATTTTTCAAAGGTGATTTGTGTGTGTGTGTGTGTGTGTGTGTGTGTGTGTGTGTGTGTGTGTGTGCACGTGTAGATAAAATATGTGTGTGTGCGTAAAAAAATCAGCTCTGCTTAGTGTGGCCGCAATATAGTGCAGCATGGGGTTAGCTAGAGTGCATATCATGCTTGTATCCCCGCCGGCATAGAGTTGTGGATTATGGGCTTCTAGCAATAGAGCTCCACCCTCCCTCCATCCATCATGATCACCACTGATCACCATTGATCATTCCATAAATTAGTTAGCGGTAGCTATAATCTTTAGTTTCAGTTCAACTTTACCTTTCTTGGATGACACAAGATGCACCACATGTATATTGATTTGTCCCATAGGCTAGGTTCGACCTGTCAAAGATGCTAATACTCTCTCTCTCTCTCTCTCTCTCTCTCTCTCTCTCTCTCTCTCTCTCTCTCTCACACACACACACACACACACACACACACACACACACACACACTGGTATCAATCTACATGCCCTAATTGGTTAAAACGTAGTCTTTTTCCTTAATGAATCCACCCTAGTTCACCTTATGGTTCTCCGACACAGAAAACATTCTTGCACTCACTCACCCTCTTTACGGCTATAATCAGTTTGGAACTAATCTCCTTTTCTTCCCTTTTTCTTGACTCGGCGAGGATTTGTGGTCACACCTACCCACTCAAGGTGGTTATTTTTTTGCTTTTTGCACTTGGTTATCTCTTAAATATTTTCCCCCATGGGAAGTTACCCTTATAGAGGGTGCATAGTAAATGTATCCTCATGATGGTAAGGTTAAACATGGAGGTTTAATTCCCCTCCTTCTACCAATGTCTGCTTCATGCCCCTGCTCTGTCGTCTCTCCCCCCCTCTCACCCTCTCTCCCCCTGTGATGCATATCCTTGGGATTTTTTTTGTTACTCTCTCTTTATCTCTCAATAAAAATAAGTTGTATGTTGTGTACAAGAGACCTTTGGGGATACTCAATAAAGTTTATCTCCTAGAGTACAAATCGGAGGAGTGGAGTAGTATGTGGACTAGCTATACATCAAGGTGGCATATATGATGAGTGCAATATGAGCCACCATGGAGGTGCATAATGCCATGTAATGTGTCCCCAATCTATACTAAGTTAATGAGGATGCACCCATAATCTAAGAAAGGATTGTATCTAGCTCTTCATTGTGCTAGAAGAGCATGCTCATGTATCCCATTGATTGCAAAGCATATGCAACATATCCAACCAAATAGTAGTCTTAGGTTCTAACTATAGGGGAAGGCTGTGAATGCAATATATGAGCCCATCGAACTTTTAATGTAATCCATAGCATAATGCAGCAAATCATACTAAAGACTCTATCTCGTAGATGGAGATCAAACCACTGCATTGTAGATGGAAGCATATCAAGAAATGCCCGTATGTAGCATAACACTTATGTAGAAGAACCCTCATATAGAGTATGTGACCCAATAACTTGCAATGGCCATGCAACCAACCCATCATGAATACCAACTTTGATAAGCAAACAAGACACTCTTGGACAAATCAGATGACCATAAGGCATATCTAAAACAATGGCTAGTGACTCCTCCCGTTGTGTGATACAACATTGACATGTGGGGTAATGGTCAACATGTGCAGTCCAACTGCCAACAGATATCTCTGCATGTGCAATCACAATACATACACCTGAAATAAGATATTTGTATGTTGACTTTGGTGACAAGTGCATGACCAAAACTGAAATAGAGAACCATATAAGAGTAGTTGTGAACGTGCCTCAGACGATTGGGGAGGTGTTGCTGGCTTTGAAGAATCCGTCGCATGATGTTAACAAATTACTCAAAGAAGGAACCCCATCAATTCTCGAAAGGGCCATTGCCACTCACCAACCTCGGGCTCTATCTCAAATCCATAATCGCCAAAGAGAGACATCCTAGGAGAGAAACAAAGGGTCTTGCTTGCCAAGGGAACCCACTATATGCATAGGGTGCCAATGGAAGTTTAGGTTGTCAATCTCTAGTCTACAAGTAGCCCGTGCGCATTTCCAATGACCTCTGTAGCTAACAAAGAAGCCTCAGAGTAATAAATAGCATGGTTTGTGTGTCCCTAACTAAAACACCCAAACTCTTAAGTAAAGCAAACAGAAATGTTTAAAACACAATAGAGTATCCCTTTTGACGGAATACAGTATTGTGATCAAAGCGCTACAGTGCATTACAAAACCCAACCAAGTAGTTCCACAGACCTACGAAGGTTGCTCCTGAAGTTGCAATGCCAACCACAAGGGATGGTTCTCACTAATTGAAGTCTTGGATATATTCAAATTAAGCTAAGATGGCTTGTTTATTAAAAGGAAAGAAATTACTAATGAACATTGAGTTGAGATCATTGAACTTGAAATATAATGACCAAAGTGCTCAACTCTACATCCTCCTTGTCAACTTTTTGAATTTCAATCTACATAATCATGAATCTCATAATGAGTTAACCTCTAGTTTATCGAGACAATAATAAGCTAATTAACCATTATAAAGCCTAGCTATCCTCAAAACATGCTATTGCTAACCACGTGCAACGCACAAGTCACAAAGGGCGGGCAATATCATAACCTCCCTCTTGCTAAGCATTATGAGAAACTTAGACTCACTTTCGGGCCTTTTAGTTCTAAAGAGAGAGTTGCACTCGACCAATGAGGAAGAGGCTTACATTACGTTGAAAATTGGTATTTTGGAGCCAAACTTGTTTAGAAAAAACGGAGAAAATATTATTTTTGTTCTTCAAATTATACAATGTCACCATTTCAAAGTATAAATGCCATAAGTCGTACTAACTCTATACCGACGAATTTCGAAACTTTCTTTGAAGACTCTAGATATCTATGTTCTTGTCCAAATATTTCTTTGAGTAGCTCTACTTCCCTCTCAAAATTGTCTTTCCTTTTTCATATTTGCGCTAACTCTACTGTGTGTTCTAGTGCACACCATGACTACCTCTCGAACGCCTAGCACTACCATTGACTTTGTTAGCATTTTTAATAGTTATACTACAAATGATCAGGCATGGATACCATCTAGAATAACTATCAAAAGTTGGGTACTATTGCAAACGAGGATGAGGAAGAGGAGGCAACACAATGATTTTGTGGAGGCTTTCAAGAGACAAGTTAAAGAGTTTAAAGTGTGTGCACAAAGCAAGTAGGTGAAAGAGGTCCTCATACAATATGGTAGACTTAAGGTTGCAAACATCTCCTCCTAGTTTTCCACGGCATCAACCCAACTATGAGTTATTTTGAGCATATCTTATTTAGTGCATGATTATGTTCGCAGGTGTGATGCTGATATCATGTTTGGTATGTTGCATATATTTATCCATCGAGCATGATGGACTGGCAACCAATAGAGAGCATAGTTGGGATTTTTAATGCTTTCCATGCATTTATTGGTGAGCAAATGTACCGAGGAAGACAACACAAGTAGCTTATAGATAATGGAATATTTTTTTAATGATATGTCATATCTGAAACCTAGAATACCCTTTGGATGGGGTCGTGTAACTCCCTTGCCACTTCCATCCGACAACATGGATTGGTATTTGCAAGCTTCGCAAACTAATGAAAGCTTCAGGAATAGGTTGTTTCAAGATATATAGAAGTCCCTCAAGTATTCTATTGCTACAAAGATGGTTAGGCTCACTCTATTTATGCATGTTGAAGTGTTTGTAGATTTCTTCTTTGATGAGCAAATAAGAACTATAATAACAATGTTTATTTGCAGGTCTGAGAGCTATTGGACTTTTTAGATGATAATTGGGATAGGAAACAGTCATGGGGCAAAATCTATATTTTGCAAACGAAGTCCATAGTTGGAAAGTACATTATAAGCTCTCAAAATTTCATAGTATCATTTTATTATTTTAGATATCATCTTCTTAGTTGGACAACTTATTCCGCTCAACCAAGGTATAGATTCTAACTCTGAGAACAAACCTTTAGCCATGGAGATCTACTTTTGAGAGAGCCTACTTATTGTGTCGGAGACAATGTCAAGTACAACTCTTGTAAAAATTAGGGTAGATCTTACATATGAAGACCTTCCACTTCTACCAGAAGTGTATGCATTAAGTCTCAACAATAGAAAGGTGCTTACTAAATGGATAAATTTCATTTGTCTTTAATGCATTAAGATATAGATACTAACTATTATTTTCTCTCAGATTCCAAGACGCAAGGAGAAGACAACATTGTGCAAGGAGTCCCTCTCAAATACACTTCACTTGATTGCTTCCACCAGAAGCTAGGTCATTGTTAGCAGCAAGCTAACTCGGATACCATTTTTTGAAGCTCTCATTGTAAAAACATTTATTATTTTGATGAATCGAGAATATTGTAACTCCTATTTTCCAGATAAACATTGTAGTTGATGAGCCAGAGCTACAAGCTTCCAGATTGTATCAACCTATCTTTAGTTGTCTTTAGTTAGAGCTCCCAAATTATTAGTTTTGACCACCAAAGACCTTGGCTAAGGTATACAAGCCAATTTTTGTAAGATTTTGATAAGTTTTGGATAATGAAATACAGCATGAGCTAACAGCGCTCACTTCTCTGTGTCTCGCCTTCCTACTCCCTCCCCAGTTGTCACATTGCAATCGCATCTGTTGTGTTGCAACCGCAGATAAGAGCTCTACGCATTGACATAAGCAGTTCACAGTATTTCGTATCTTTTGGCATTGTTGACCTGCGTCCTAATCTCATCATAAGTAGAAATTTAATCTTCAAAATCAAAAACTAAGTATAGACAGGATATTGGGACATCATTGCTAAGCATTTAGATGCATTCTGGGTCGAAAACGACTAGGTCAAAAGTCCACTGCTGTTAATAATTGTAATTTTTTGCACTTGATCTAAAGTGAGATTTGAGACTATAAGCCTGTGTGCTTAGGTCTTATAAACATGTCTTATAAATTTTGTTACGTTTGGATGTCATTTGATGCTGTAATGGATGTGATTTGTTTGCCGGTGAGCGATTGGCTTTTGGTGATTTCAGTCATTTGAGTGTAGCTTGAGTTAGATATGAGTTGTTTGTCGTTTTCCATGGTTTTGACAACCTCTTGTAATCTCTATGCACTAGTCGAATTAGCTTCGTCCCATGGATTGACAATCGTATTCGTGGTTCTCGCTATGTCTGCAATAAGATAGGAGTGAGGTTAGACGCCCGTCCCATATTTGGCGCTGTTGCCGGGGATTGAAGAGACCTAAACTATACGAGCATCTTATGAAGTTATCCTTTAACTTCCTACATTAAAAACTTTCTTTTTAAAACCGCATAGCTTAAGATTGTCGTCTTTTGCTGTGTAGAGGTAGCTTAGAAGCAATCCTATAATCCGGCTGGAGAGTATGCTTTAAAAGTTGTATGAACCAGTGGGTAAGCTCAAGGAAACCTTGAGGTAAAAATTTCAGGAGTTTGCAATACTTTTCTTGACATTTAAGGCCAAATTAAGTTTTGACTTGACTCAAAGGCTTAAAATAGCTCATGAAAAGACTGTCCAAGGAAAAAATTCAAAAAGTGTTCATTTTAGGCTTAAAGTAAATAATCGCGATTATTTACTTTTGGCTCAAAAGTGACCAAGGTTCATACCACAGACTCTATGCATGTGTATAAACAACCTTTGTAAAGGCCCATAGAATTTAGATCACCAAACTAACCAAAAACTGGGTAAAAACTAAATTTTGTACTGACTTTCGAGAACTTGAGTGTAAATTGGAAAAAAATTTGTTCAAACTCAATGAAACTTGATTCATAGGCTTATATTGATGTGATAAACATGTATATATGCTCAGTTGACCAAAAAGATGTAAAACTTTGCCAGAAGTAAATAATCGTGATTATTTACATCTTCCCCATTTTTAACTTTTTTGACCAAGTTAGCATACCACTAGCTTTACCATGTTGTAATAAGCCCACAAATCAAATTTGGTAAGATTTGGATCATTGGATTGAAAATTGTGACCAAATTTGTAAAGTCAGTCTACAGATACAAAACTGATGACCATTTGAACAAAAATTGTCCAAAATTGATAAAACTTGGCTAGGGAGCTTAAGTTAAGATACTTATCAAATCTGTGTCAAGATTGGGACAAAAACTTGCAAAAAAATGGCTGAAGTAAACAATTGCGATTATTTACATCTGCTACAAAATTTGATATTCTTGCACATTTGAGTATACCACAAGGTCAAGCATATCAAATAAACCACACAAATCAATTTTGGTGAAATTTGAATCACAAAAGTCTGCGGACGAAATAGTTGATAAATTGAACAAATTTTGTTCAAAATTAGTGAAACTTGTCCGGAGTCCTTAACAAGTTGTATACTTGGAAAATCAAGCCAAAAAGTACAAAAAACTGAGAAAAGTAAATAATCACGATTATTTACTACTGCTACACAGAGACACCAGTTTTGACTTTTGAACTTGTATAGTTTTAGACCAACATAATACAAGGCCACCGGGAAATTTTGGGTTCAATCGGATCCAAATTAGTACATGTTCACTCAGTTTCTAGGTTGCAGATTAGTCCTTTGACTTTTTGCAAAAGTAGAATCTGAAAGTCTCCACTGCTGACTCACTTAGCTCGATTTGGAGTGATACACATAGACCAGTCACAATAGTTAGCAAGAATTGTACAGTCTTTGTGAAAGAATAGCTAACTTGATCAAAATTGATACATGAATCAGGTTGTAGACACGGAATTGAAAGCTTGACAAAAGTTGCAATTAAATCAAGTGGAAGAAATTGACAACAAGTCAATCCGACGGTAAGTACTCTATCCAGGGCTTCACAAGTCTATATGACCCCTAGATCTCGTCGGATACTAGCAAGTCAAGGCATATTTGAAGAAACCGCGAGTAGAGTATCCACTGAAGAGAGTGTTAATCAAGGAGATCACTTGCACACTATCTTTGAAGAAGTCTCAGACACTTTTTCAGATCAACATTTGAAATGTATTCCTATTCAACTCATTCAGAAATCGGAACGACAGTGCCATATAAGCACACACTCTCTTTTTATAAGCCTAATCGTCATGGAGCTCAGGTTTACCTGGATCCTAATGAAGAGTATGCCATTCGCATTGATGACCACGGTATTGAGTTTGAAGAGGAATCAGGGCAAACAAACAAGGAAAAATGTACATGGATAAAAACGGAACTCAGTATCTACAAGTTGAAAAACCTGACGTGATAGACAAATGGGGGTTAGAAGTAAATACCATAATTCTAGATATGGCAGCAAAAGAAGGACCACCAACTTTAGAAATCGAGGAATACGATCAAGTTGACTTGAAGCCTTTGAAACTGCTTAGTACGGATAATCCTAGGATCGGAGTCTATTGTTGGGAGGATAGAAACGTCAAAGATCTCCTATGGACTCCTCATGCCAAATCCGGACAGCTAACGTCCATGAAGATCATTTATATCTTCAAAATCAAAGGTAAGGGTTCAACAGCCTACCAACCTACCTGTTTAGGAATTGTTATAACAATAACTTTGTTATGATGACTCCTGAGGAGGTGGAACAAACCAAATACCAAGGATACTCCATAAGGGATTGGATATTGGGCCAAGGACCAAAAACTATTCCAAGAGATGAACACCATGAGAGATCTTTTGAGAGTAATGTTAAGAAACCATAAATCACCTTATCACGAAGAAAATCGGGTGACACTAAAGCCAGTCCAGGGCTACATGAGTCACTATTTTCAACAGACTGGTTTGAAGGACTTGGAACATGACCAATTGCCAGGAGACCGGGAGTTGAACCAGATAGACGTGTCAGACCATCTGATTATCAGAAATGGGTCAAAAAATACAGTGGATTTGGAGATCCATATGACCACTTAGCAAGCTTTAAACAAGTGCTAAGAGGAGAAGCATATTTGATTTCCATACTCAATTCAAGGGGTTTGGAATGATATTAGAAGGAAAAGCATTGACATGGTTCCAAAACATTCCACCAAGGTCAATTATGGACTTAAATACATTAGCTCAAGGATTTGTAGCTGCTTGTTCCAAAACAGGGATCAAACACAATACAGTACCTCAAATCTATAGCTTCAAACAGAAACAAGGTGAGTCTGCTAGGGATTGTGCAGCTTGAATGAAGCAATATATTGCAAGATGCCCATAGCTAGAGATACCTGCAGAAGAAAGACTAGTATCATTGTTTCTAGAGGGACTGCTAAACAAAGAACTTCATGCTATACTGTATAGCAAGAAGCATGTGACCCTAGAAGAGTGTGTGTCGGATCCTATTGACTTAGGAGACAATTGTGATATTTTCAACGAAGAAGATGTCCCTAAGGATAACCAAAGCAAGAAAATAGCATCCACCAAACTAGCACAAGTGGGAACGGCTGCTGTAGCACATCTTTCAACCATAGAATACATGCTCAAAAGGATGAATGACATGATGAATAACATGCAAAAAGCACCTATGAGGGTACCAGGTCAAGGGATACCTCAACATGGACAACCAATTAGGCCACAGAAATGGTGTGCAATCAAGGGTAAATGGACCAACCATGAGACCAATGAGTGCTATTACTGACCGAAGTTTAATGGGAATGTTCAATACGTGCCTATGAGACCACAGGGACAACCCATGTACAGATATCAACTTAATATGGCCCCAGCTCAAAGAACACCGATGGGTATGGAAAGACCTCAGCTTGTGTTAGGTCAACAATAAGTACATGAGAGGGAGTCATAGATGAACAAGCACTAGTGCCTGTTACACTCTATGCTGAGCCTAATCCATCTACAATAATGGTAGAAGGAGATTAATATAATTCACATCCACTATCAATGGAAGAACTTGTGACTTATACTACACCAGAGCTTGCACCAATGTACTATGTAGCTACCCTTGACTAATCCAAGAACTGAAAACTGTCATAATTGTGGTGCAGATGATCATTAAAAAAATGAATGCCTGGCCTGACAAGAACCTCAAGCCATTTGAAGCTTATTGCATGCAATGTTGCAAAAAGGGAGGACACTTCCCTGAAGATTGTCCAAAAAATCCTTTAAACAAGGGAAAAACAATAGTGAACGTAGTCCAAGTGATACCTAGTAGCTCATCTGAGAGTGAACCAATTGTTCCAATCAAAGTAATTACCAAAGCCAAGACTAAGAAAAATAAACATAACTCCTTTGATGACTCGAAGAATACAAAAATTTCCTTTCAAAAGACCAAAAGAAGCAGAAACAAAAGGTATGAGATGAGAAAACAGAAACAAAGGGCTGAAATCGAGGAGAAAGCAAAGAAACTATTCCAAGAAAAAAAGAAAGAAACTGAAATGACATCAAGGAAACCACTGTGAAATCTGGAGGATCAATTTTGGTAGACAAAATTTTTGAGCCTATTAATGCAGCCTTGGAAGCTTACCAAGCAGGTCTTAAAGCAGGCCAAAACATGGAAAACAAATGGAAAAACTATCATTCTCCAGACATGGAAGCAACTAAGCTTGAAGCTTATCAAAATTTGGTAAGAATCACTCAGAGATGCTGGAAAAACAAAAACCCAAGCTCGAGAATATGGCAAAACCTATGGAGCTTGTGGTAGGAACCAGTAAAGAAAAATCCAAAGTGGTGGTAGAACCCCACCTTGAAACAAAAGAGCCAGAACTTATATTGCCGGACAGCGAAGATGCCTTAGACGGAATTCCATTCATAGAAGAAGACTAGCCAGGACACTTATGGGAAAAAGTTACAGAGATTAATGATGGGAGCCTAACTCTGAAGTCAACTCCTATAGAGGAAGTTTGGTTAGACAACCTACCTCCTGATATGGACATGGATGTACAATCCTTGTATGGGGATTGCACATATGAAGCTTCAAGAATATCTTAACCATTGACCTTGAAAACACTACCCTCATACATGGGAGATAATGAAGATGAATCCATAGTGTGTAAAACCACTCAGATAAAGAAAGCGAAACAGACCCTAGAAGTAGACAATATCCATTCAATCATGCTTACACCCATCCAATGCACTCTTGCTTTAGGAGAACTGTTGAAAATCAAACCATATTTATGGAATGATCTACAGAAAACTCTAGAGAAGGTGGGAATAACAGGGCTAATCGCAAAAAAATTGAGAAAATTGAAACATGAATTGGATACCAAAGCGATTAGATCTGTTCCAATGAACAAAGTCGGAGATTACTGTGAAGGGTAAGAAGGAAACACAACCCTTCCAGTGAAATATAATGACATATAAACCATGGAAATACTGGATAGTGGGGCAGGCATAGCCATAGCCACGAAAGCAGTATGAGAATCCTGGGGACAACCAGCCATTAGACAAACTCGAATGAAATTGCAATTGGCTGATGGACACATCAAAAGACCCTTAGGACTACTTGAAAAAGTGATAGTTAATTCCCCCTGGGATTGAACATCAACATACTTTTGCCATAGTAGACTTTGGAAAGAAAGTCAATTAAGAAATCATCTTGGGAAGACCTTTCATGCGACAAGTACAACTCATCCAAGATTGGGGAAACAATTATCTGTACTTGAAGCAAGTGGGATCAATAACAAGGGTCAATCTAAAAGATAACACTTATAGAGATGTCATGAAAATGCCCATACAAGAATCCGATTCAGTCTCTTCGGCTGAAACTAAGCTTCCATCTTGGTTGAACAAAGACACACCTATTTGGATGTGCGGAGCCTCAGAAAACGGGAGCTTAAAACGAGAAGAATGTATTTTAGAAAGGGATTGCACAGACGAATCCTATGTATTGAACCCTTTCCAGAGCATTTGTTTGAGCCATTTGAGTGGACTCAAATTTTAGCAACAATGGATGTATGTGTAAATACGTCTTTTCCTACTCAATTTTGCAATGAGTACGGCTATGACATAATTCCCATACAAATGATCCCAACCCTTCACATTGAAGACCAAATTCAAGAATCCAAGAACTTGATGAAATTTCAACAAGTCTTTTTAGACCTCTACTATGATGCAACAGAAAAGTTAGAACAACATTCTACTACCTCAGATGATTCGGGGTCAGAAAAAGAACATGTGAGAGCTCAGCTACTCATGAAAAGAGGGAGGAAAAGTTTTTGACTTTCCAAACCAAAAACCAAGAAGACAATAATGGTATAGAAGAAAAAGAGACACAAGAAACTTGAAAGCTAGACCTAAGCCATTAGTCTCCAAAAAAACAGAGTTTCTGATGCAGATAGGTGCACATGATTGCGTCAAGGACAAAATCACTGGTAGATATCCTTTAAACGAAAAACAGAGAATGTCAAAAACATTGAGAAAAACAAGAAAGGAAACTCAAGCAAAACCTAAACACCAGGACAAGGATTCGATCATGACACGAGTTGAACGAAGAAAGAAATATCAAGAGTTGAAAAAAGCTCTAAAGGAGATATATACAACTAAAATGGAAACCACTGAGGAGGAAGGTAAAGGTGTAATGAGTGTTCTATTCCATTACAAAAAATATACTCTCTAAGACCAAAAAATCATAGTTGAATAACCTGTCAGGGAACTACGAAAACAGGGCGAGTCCTACGAAGGACCTTAAAATTGAAAAAAAGATAGATATGGCCGAACCAGAAGAAGAGCCTAGACCTGCCTACATTGCAAATGACCTGACGGAAGAAGAAGAAAAGCTTTTGTTAAGCTTACTAAAAGAATATCGAGATATCTTTGCTTGGTCTTATAAGGATCTCAAGGGTGTTGATCCAAAAATCTGTCAACGTACCATACCGATGAGAGATGGTGCGAAACCAAGTAGACAAAGGCCATACACATATAATGAAACATTTGTCAGAAAAATCAAAGAATAGATTGAAAAGCTAAAGGAAGCCGAATTCATTTATGAAATTGAACACATAGATTGGGTGTCTCCAGTTGTGGTAGTACCCAAGAAAAATGGAAAATTAAGAGTGTACGTCAATCTCAAGAAAGTGAATGTAGCTACCATTAGAGACAACTTTCCTCTTCCAATCACTGAGCATGTCTTAGAACGAGTTGCAAGAAAAGAAGCTTACAACTTTTAAGATGGCTTTTTGGGATACAATCAACTTTTGGTTGACCCCAAAGATCATCATAAAACTGTCTTTGCAACTGAATGTGATATTTTTGCCTATCGGGCTATGCCTTTTGGGTTAACTAATGCTCATGCCACCTTTCAAAGATTGATGAGCCATTCTTTTAAAGAATATCTTCAAAATTTCTTGGAAGTAAATATGGATGATCTATGTGTACATTCATCAATCCGGGCTGATCATTTTGAACACCTCAAAAAGGTATTCAAAAAATGTAGACTTTATAGAATTTGCTTAAATCGTGAAAAGTGCACATTTATAGGTAGGCAAGGAAAAATTCTTGGACATATAGTGTCAAAAAATGGCATAGCTACTGACATGGATAAAATTCATGTTATTGCTGATTTGCCTAGACCGACAACAATCAAGGGGGTTCAAGCCTTCATGGTACATTGTGCATACTACAGACGGTTCATATACATGTACGCTATAATTGCAAAACCCATGTACAACTTGATTACACACTTTGAATGGACTGATGAGTGTGAATAATCCTTCATGAAGCTTAAGCAAGCTCTCACTTAAGCTCCGATATTGAAAGCACCAGATTGGAATAAGATATTCCACATACATGTAGATGCTTCCAATTTTGCCATCTGGTGCATACTAGCTCAACCAGGAGACGGAAAAATTAAATTTTCTATTTCTTATGCTAGCCGACATTTGAATATGGCAGATAAAAACTATACCACCACCGAAAGGGAAGAACTAGAAATTATCTATGCTGTGAAAAAGTATAGACGTTACCTATTAGCAAACAAATTTGTGTTCTTTATGGATCACCAAGCCTTATTGTATTTGGTCAACAAGCCATGCAACACAGGGAGAATAGTGAGATGGTTCATCATTCTTTTGGAATTTGATTTCACTGTAGTTGTGAAAAAGGGCACCACTCATCAAAGAGCATATCATTTGTCAAGGATTGTTTTCGAAGAACCACCTAAGGGAGTAGATGATGATCTACAAGATGCATATCTGTTCTCCGTGGAAATGATACCTCGATGGTCAAAAAACATGGTATCATTGATGACGCACTTACAAGTGGATTAATTTAGCAATTGGCTATGTATCAATTACTAGCTGGAAGGTTGTACAAAAGAAATCGAGATGGAATATTGCTTTTATGCATAATCCTGAGGAAAAAAACCAATACCTAAGTCAAACACATATTACCATAGTAGGACTTCACTTTGCGGAAGACCAAACTATGAGACGAATCTTGAGACTTGAAGTATTTTGGCCAACTATGAGGAGTGATGTTCATTCGTTTGTGAAAAATTGTCCTCAATGTCAGAAACAAACACCCATACCTCATGTAACATTGTTCCAAATATCACTTGTTCCTTAAGTGGAGTAACTATCTAGTTACTTACTTATCAAGCCAAACATTTCCTGAGGATATGAGTAAACGTCGTCAAGAGCAATTGAAAATGAAGCAAGAGATTATGCTTTTATTGGAGACCAACTGTATCGGAGAGGTAAGGATCAACATTTGCGTCTTTGTGCAAATGAAGATGAATACATTCCCATTATAGAACAAGCACATGCTGGATTAGCTGGAGGTCACTTTTCTAGTGAGATCATCGCAAGAGCAATCTTAATGGTAGGCATATGGTGGCCAACACTTTTTGCAGATGCCAAGGAATATGTTCAAAGGTGTGATGCATGTCAACGAGCAAAAATTCCAACCCGTGTAGATAGCATGCCCTTAAGACCAATGATGGGGGCTAGAGCTTTCACAAAATGGGGTATAAACTTTGTTGGGACAATACAGCCACCTGCTTATAGAATCCAAGCTCAATATATCATTGTAGCTACGGACTATTTGACCAAGTGGACTGAGGCTAAAGCAACTCAAAAGAATGATGCTAGAACCACAACCACATTCTTATATGAGTACGTGTTCACGAGATATGGATTGTCAATAGAGATTTTCAGTTATAGGGGAACTTATTTCTTCAATGAAGTAATTGAGTATTTGCTTAATGAGTTTATGGTCATCCATAACAAATCGGTTCCCTATCACCCACAAGCAAATGGACAAGTTGAGCATACGAATAAAGTTCTTAGCTCGATATTGACTAAAGTGGTTAGTTCAAGAAGGACAGATTGGGAAATGAATCTCCATGTTGCTCTATGGACTTATCAAGTTCCATTCAAAATAGCTTTAAATGCTACTCCCTTTAACCTTGTTTATGGTCTTGATGCCATACTGCCGATAGAATTTCTATTGCCAACACTAAGGGTAGCCAAGGATCTTGAGTGGACTGGACATGAATTGTCAGAGAGACTTGAAGATTTAGAAAAGCTTGATGAGCAAATGCTAGCTGCTGTAGCTCACATCTATGCACAAAAGCGAAAATAAAAACTGTTTTTTGATTCCCATCTAATTACAAAAATCTTCAAAAGAGGGGACTTAGTTTTAGTCTATTCCCTTAAGCAACACATTCCCAAGTTTAAGAAAAAGGAAAACGGACCGTTCATCATTGAAGATGTATCTCCAAGTGGAGCTGTTAAGTTGTCCACCCTAGATGGTAAACCAATGGCAATTGGATTAGTGGATGTCATTTGAAGATTACAATTTGCCACTAACCAATGATTGCTAGAAAGGATGCATGCAGCTAAGCAAAGAAAGATAAAACGACAACAGGTTATTGATGAAGCCCAAGAGGAAGATCGAATTTGGGTACTCAAAAGGAAAGCTCTCAAGAATCAACAAATGCCTATTCCCATCAACACTCTGAAATGTGATGACCGACAATGGGAATTGCAGAAAGATGCAGTGTCAACAGATGATGAATGGTTAGATGGAATGGACCTTCGCATCAAAGTACAACTGAACAATCGTAGCACAAATGCATTGGTCGACAAAGGAGCTTGAGTAAACGGAGTCAGTTATTCCACGTACAAGAAAGCAAAAAGTCAATCTTTGACAGCAGGAATAACGACTATTAAAAGATGCAACAAGAAACCCAACACTAACATTGGGAGTAGTCAACTTAAATGTGATAGTACATGGATGTTCATGCCCTCATCAATTTGTATGCTTACTAGATGAACACATGAATGAAACAATGATTCTTGGAATCTCATGGATGCGGATGTACAAGGCAGTACCACGTTGGGATACCAATCAGTTCAAACTATCACCAAAAGGTGGACAACTCATTATTCCAATTGCACCAAGAAGGGAGGAATGGAAACGTGGTTACCAGCAGAGCAAACCACGAAGCAATCAATTTTCTCCATCCTATAGAAAATCAAATGCTACAAGTAGCATGCAAGGAGTCGGGAAAATTTAGGTAACAAAGGCACAACTTAAGGAAAAACCGATTCAAATTTTGGTGCCCAAAAGATCATCGACGGTACCAAAAACGGTTCCAAGGTTCAAAACACAAAGAAGAGCATCTTCGAGCAGGGAACCTAAAACAAAATGGATTTGGAAGAAAAAGGAGCACTTATCTTCTCCGCAAACCGTAAAACCAATCAAGCAATGGAGAATTCTCAGAAGACTCAACCACATCATTCTGACCAAGACAAACCAAGATACCATTGGCGGTTAAAAGCTCGACAACAATCACTATTGATACCAACAGCTCAAGAAATCAGTATACCAAAGCATCTTGAGGGTACAATCAAGAAAAGAGCACACAAGCTACAAGATTTGCTCTTTGGAAGAATGCAAAAGAAAACCTCGACATCAAAAACCCTTGAGTTAATTACACAAGACCCACCAACTCTTGCACAGCATAATGGTTTGAATTGCATTGATCTTCAAAGCATGGTAGAGCTAACCAAGGGTATGCATAGACATGATTGTTCAATCCATGCACATAGTCATCCCGGAGTACACCATCTAGGAGAGGTGGAAGGGAACTAAGTAATTAAGGGCAACGTTTGAAGAGGGAGGAAAAAGTTTGATGTTAACGTGTGATTTTTTGCAAAATTACCTAATAATGCCCTTACAAATCATCCAAAGGGAAAATTTCACTGATAACTGTTGGGGTATAAAGCCCAATGTGGTCGCCCAGGTAAGTGGGCGGGCCGCCAGGTATGTACACATATTCTTTTGTAAAAACCTAATAAGAACTCATTATGCTCTACACATTACAGTAGAGCGAGTTCACCATATCGTCGTGCTCTTCTTCTCGCACTCTCTCTCGCATCGCACTTCCGCTCGTACTCCTTCAACTGGTATCAGAGCTCAGATCGAGGCTCGGGGTAGCACTGCAGGAGGCTAGAGTCACCAGCTCAGATTGGAGTGAAATTCGACAGGCAAAGACACGGCCCCAAATCTTGTGGGAGAGCCCGTAGGGCGTGGTGTGCTCATAATTTCATTCTGAGGTCATCTCGGTTACCGTTCGGCTTCGACAAAGTTCTGCGCAGGCCATTTTCGACTATGTGGTCTCGGCGGGTGCAGATCCGACTCTGCAAATTTGGGGTTTTCGGCCTACGACTGCAGGTGCTGAGGATATTGACACTCCCAGAGTGTTGATTTGTGGTTGTCTACACATCGAAGGACGGCTCACAGTTCTTGGAGGCGTGTCACATATGACACGGGCGCATCTACACACAGACTGTAGTCGACATCCACTAGTTCATCAGGTTGATATTGGTTCAGAGGTCAGTTTACAAGGGAAACTCTACCGAATTTTTTCCAGAAAAGTAAACTACTGTGAAGCGTAGCTATGGCTAGATCACAGGACACTGCTCTTTACAATATCAAGAAGCTGGATGGAACCAATTTCCCATTGTGGAAGAAGCATATTTGGCACGTGTTGGTACAAAAGAAGCAGATAAAACCTATAAAGCTCAAGGGGATAAAACCAGAAGATATGGACGAAGATGAATGGAGCGAAATGGATGAATTGGAACTTTCTACCATTATGCTGACTTTGGCAGAAAGTGTTTACTTCAATGTAGTAGACGAGATGTCGGCTTATCAAGCATGGTTAAAGCTGAGTGATCTTTATGAGAAGCAGAGTGCAGCTTCACAGGTATACTGGCTTAAGAAGCTTGTTGACTTGAAGATGAAAGAAGGGACACCTATGTCCAATCATCTGAATGAATTCAACACAATCTATAGTCAGTTGTCAGCTCAAGGTGTCAAGTTTGATGAACCTGTTAGAGCTATGTTCCTGTTGATCACATTGCCGGAAAGTTGGGACACTTTTCGCGCAGCTTTGAGTAATTCTGCACCTCCAGATGGTTTGAACATAGCAGGTGTAGAAGGAAGTCTGCTTACTGAAGAAACCAATAGAAAGACAATGGACAAAGGCAAAGGAACAGCCTTAGTTGTCAAGGGAAGGACCAAAGAAAAGTACAAAGGTGGAAAGAGGAATCAGTCTCGTAGCAAGTCCCGCAGTGCTAAAGGCAAGAGTGACATAGAATGCTACCATTGTGGCAAGAAGGGTCACATGAAAAGAGACTGCAGAGAATGGAAAGCAAAAAAAGGCAAAGAGAAAGCTGAAGACCATGGTGAGAAGAACAAGTCCTCAGTGAAGATTCAAGAAATAAATGTGACAAACACTGTTGCAGAGGATGACAGTCTAGTGTCAGGAGACATCTTCTTGAAGAATACAATGGACTCAGCTCTTCTTACAGCATCTGATGGAAATGCACTGAGTGACTGGATTATAGACTTAGGGGCATCACTTCATGTGTCTCCAAACAAGGAGTGGTTTACCTCTTATGTGACCACTAAAGATCATGTTCGGCTAGGCAATGGGCAGACATGTGAGATCTTAGGTGTTGGAGATGTTCAATTGAAGTTTCAGAATGGCTCTTCTTTCATGCTGAAGAATGTGAGACATGTTCCCGCAATTACAAAGAGCTTGATCAGCACAGGTTTACTTGATGATGCTGGCTACATCACCACTTTTGGACAGAACATGTGGAAGATATCCAAGGGTTCTATGACAGTAGCACATAGAGTAAAGTCTGGAGGACTTTACATGATTTATGTATCAAATGTCTCTAAAAATGTAATCAATGTAACCGAGCAGCCGAACGTTTCTTTGTGGCATAGCCGGTTAGGACATATGTCTAAGAAGAGAATGGAAATCTTGTCTCGTTCTGGTTATTTTCCTGGCTTTTCATTTAATGATTTTGAATTCTGTGAACATTGTCTGTATGGTAAGCAAACACAGCAGCCACATAAGCATAGAAGCAGTAGAAGAGATACACAGTTGGCACTTGTTCATAGTGATTTGTGTGGACCTATGCCTAACCTATCTCTAGGGAGAGCTTCTTACTTTATGACATTTATAGATGATTACTCGAGGAAAGTATGGGTTTACTTTCTCAAGCACAAGGATGAAGCGTTTAGTGTTTTCAAAACGTTTGTGACACTTGTGGAGAATCAGAGTGGCAAGAAGCTTAAATGCTTACGCACTGACAATGGTGGAGAGTATGTTTCAAAGGCCTTTCAGGACTTTTGTGAGTCAAAAGGTATAAAACGTGAACTTACTGCTCCTTACAATCCTCCTCAAAATGGTGAAACCTCCTAGTGAGGGAAAAAATGCCATGGTGGTCCTAAGTGTGTTCACACACATCACTACCACATGTATATGGTAACAAATCCCCCCCTGGAGTGATGCGGTGAATGAGAGATGGCACATAGAGTAAAGGGAAGTGTTAGGCCCTGAGGACATGATCAATCCACAAATGGGAGTAAGCCCAAAGCTTTGCAAAAAGCTTCAAACTTCTCACGAGACAATGTCTTTGTGAAAAGTGCTGCAAGGTTGTCTTGTGTTGGCACATATGCGAAGCTGATATCTCGTGCTATACTGAGCCTCTCCCTGACCTAGTGGTAATGCACCTCAATGTGTTTTGTGCGAGCACAAAAAATTGTACTCCTTGCAACTGCCAATGCACTCTAACTATCAGTGTAGATAGTGTTGGCAGTGTCCTATCCAACACCCAAATCAGACATAAGGCGTCTGAGCCATACACACTCAACCATAGAGCTGTGAAGACTGCCCTGTACTCAACCTCACAACTAGAAGTGGCCACACTAGGTTACTTCTTGCTCAACCGTGATATGCATGAGCTACCAAGCATGAAACAAAAACCACTTGTGGACACTTGTGTGTCAAAACAACCAGCCCAATCTGAGTCCGAAAAAGCATGTAAGTCTAGCGGCAATGATCCCCCCTTGAGATAAAACAAGCCAAGATGTAAAGTGCCACTCAAGTAGCGAAAACTCCTCTTGAAAGCCTGCCAATGCTTTGACCCTGGGCTATGCATAAATCTACTGATCTATGAGACTGCAAACTAAATATCTAGCCTCGTGTTGCATACATAAATAAGGCATCCAACAACAGTTTGATAAAGAGTGACATCTGTAGGATCACCAGCATCATGTGAAGACTCAATTTCAAACCTGTTTCTGTGGGAGTGGCTATAGGTTTGCAATCCTCAAGTCCAAACTTACATAGCAAATGCAACACACTGGCAAATTTCAAATGACCAAAACGTGCATGCCAAAGTTTTGCATATGAAATAGCCTTTGAATCCACAAATTCATTTGGAAAATTCTCCCACACTTGTCATATAAATTGAGCTTATACAGCCCATCGCATAAAATGCTAGATGCAACAATTTCATCACCAAAAATGAGATCATGTACTATACATTTGTCATCCACAAATTTGACTACAAGACCAAGTCTAGCAAGTGCAGATACAGACAAACGATTCTTCTTGATCCGAGGAACGTAAAGTGCATCAATAAGTGTATTTAAAGAACTGTCATTTGCAATAGTAAGCACAATCTTTCCAACTTTCTGAAGCGGACAAGAGGAATTGTTGGCACAAGTAATTGAATTCCCATGAGGGACAGACTAAAGAGAGGTGAACAAATCACGTTGTGAGGTAATGTGCTTTAAAGCACCACTGTCAAAATACCACACATGTGAATCTGTAGCAACTGACATGCATGCATCATGAACAACAAGATTATAGGTACACTCTACACTAAAAGCCCATTCTGCATCAACATTAGCATCACAGTCTCCTTTCACAAAAGACTCAACAATAGCTGCATAGTGGAACTAGCATTTGCAGTGAAACCACCCTCTTTCTTCCTAGCCTCTTTGGCCTTCAACTTAGGACACTGCTTGATCAAGTGATCGCATTAGCTTTACAATAATGACAACGCATCTTCTTTTTGCCCATATCACTAGAATTTCCAAACAAATTGCTCCCAGGAACATGTAATCTTTCACTCGCACAAGAACCATGAGAAGTGGCTGCATTATTGTTACCACCTTTTCTTTGATCATAGATAAAGGCCTGTTCAACTGCACGCTGACCCTTGCAGCGATGTGCATAATGCATCAAACTTGACGACTTCAGGATTTCCTTGGGTATATGTACTAGCAAAAGTCTGGTAAGAATCTGGCAAGGCATCAAGAATAGTCTGCACAAGGGAACTGTCTGAAATGACTTCAAAAGCAGAAATAAGTTTCTCATTGATATGCTTGAAATCATCAATGAAAGTGTCTATATCATGCATAATCTTCGACTCGAGCTCTTTATGCATAAGTGAAATTTTTGCCTCATTGTGACTTGCATAAAGACTAGCCAGAATATCTCAAGCCTGTTTTGCAGATTTCGTTGAACGAATGTGAGGAGTAATAGTGCGCTTCATAGAAAACGCTATCAATGCGTGAGCTTGCACGTCTTTTACATCTCATGAGCTTGTTTTGCCATAGGCAAAACAACTCTAACAACAACAATCCTTGCAGCAAGATCTGCAACATCCTCAACCGTGCCTACATCCTCAGAACCAAGACGTACATCAATGCCCTGCACAATATTTGAGACACCCTTTGATACAAGAACATGTTGCATCATGTAAGCCCACATAGGGTAATTGTCCCCATCCACTCTGTCCTCAACAACAAAGATCTTGAACACATCTGTGTTGTTGTTGGCCATGACGAATGCTTGCATCTGATGTGAAAACTTCCCGAAAAAAGGAGAAACAAAGCGGGAACAACACGTGCTATATAGCACAAACCGTAGAAGACTGTAAGGGACATCTTATGCAAAAAACGGCACTGTAAGAATTTCTGCACAAAATGACAAAATAGCATGTGCCATACTGCCTGTAGTGGAAAAGGAGGACGAAATGAGCCTGAATTAGAAATCTGAGCAAGTGAGTAGTCGTATGCTGGAGTTGCTGCACGAACTAAGCCCGAGAGGACGGCCTGCTCTGATACCAATTGTTGGAATTAGGGTTGCAATAAAACACACACATCTTGGAGAAGATGAAGGAAGCTTAAGGCACACAATAGAGAGTGTATTACTTAGTGTGTAATGGAAAGCTAGATAGCCCTAGAATGATGGACGTATATACAATGCATGGGGGAAAAAAACCTCCTAGTGAGGAAAAAAATTCCCCGGTGGTCCTAAGTGTGTTCACACACATCACTACCACATGTATATGGTAACAATTTTGTAAATTTAGGCACTATTGAGGATGTTGTAGGTTTTGGTGATAGGATTGCTGCTGCTAGACATGTTTTTCCTACAGTTGAGCAGGCTCGTTGAGATGTTAGAGATGTGCGGGCTCATGCATTAATTGCACTATCTATGAAATGCCTATAACTCCTCACATTTTCTCAGCTAAATCAACTAACAGAATATTCCTGATGGTCTTTATGAAGTCGCAATAAGGCTCAAATTGCATTACTGCATAAAGAGCTGGAGTCGAGGATTATGCATGAGGAAGATGACTTGCTGGCAGCACTTCATGTGGGAATTCTGGTGAAAAGGGCAAGAAGAAGACATGTTGACATTATTGCAAGATCAATGATCACTTGATTAAGCAGTTTCCTAAATTGAAGGCAAAAGAGGCCAAGAACAAAGGGGCTGATTCCACAACAAGTGTAGCTATTGTAGAATCTTTTGTGAAAGGAGATTGTGATGCTGATGTAAATGCAGAGTGGCCATTTAGTCACCTGTTCCTAATGCTTTTGTTGTTAGCACTTCGTCTGGGAATTCTGTCGAAAAGGGCAAAAAGAAGATTTGTTGCCATTATTGCAAGGCCAATGATCACTTGATTAAGTAGTGTCCTAAATTGAAGGCAAAAGAGCCAAGAAGAAAGAGGCTAGTTTCAGTACAAGTGTAGCTACTGTAGAATCTTTTGTGAAAGGAGATTGTGATACTAATTCAATGTGGGCATTTATGCAGAGTGCACTTATGATCCCTATCCATGATGCATGTATGCCAGTTGCTGCAGATTCTCATGTGTGGTACTTTGAGTACAGTGGTGCTACGAAGCACATTACATCACATAATGACTTGTTTACCTCTCTCAAGGCTGTCCCTCATGGGAATACATTCACTTGTGCCGACAATGCCTCTTATCTTCTCAAGGGAGTTGGAAAGATTGTGTCGACTGCTGTGAATGACAATTCTTTCACACTTGTTGATGCACTTCATGTACCTCGGATACAAAAGAACCTTTTTTCTCTATCTGGACTTGCTAGACTTGGCCTTATTGTGAAATTTTTAGATGACAAATGTACAGTTCAGGATCTCAGTTGTGGTGATGAAATTGTTGCATATAGAATTTTATGGCGTGGCCTGCATAAGTTCACTTTGTATGACAAGTGTGGGTAGAATATTGCAAATGAAATTGTGGATTCAAAGACTGTTTCAGATACAAAACATTTGCATGCACGTTTTGGACATCTGAATTTTGCCATTTTGCTGCGTTTGCAAAAATCTGATATGGTTGCTTCTTTGCCACCTCCTGAAGCATGTTTGTGAATGTTGTGTTTTGGGTATAATACAACATTCGAAGTTTCTAAAGAATAGTTTAGTGATGGGTACATGCAGATTGCAACTTGTACAAATTGATGTTTGTGGGCGTATGTAAACTTCGTCCTTGGGCGATTACCTTTACTTCATTACTTTCATTGATGATCACTCCAGGCATGCATCAGTGCATCCACATAAAGCTAAGTCCAAAGTGTTTATGTGCTTGAAGAAATTTCTGGCTATGGTTGAAAATGTCTCTAAACATACTACGGGTACCCTCCGTTTAGATCAAGGGAGGGACTATATGTCTCATGAGTTTAATGCATTTCTGGCTAGTCGAGTGATAAAACACTAATGTACAGTGCCATATACACCTCAACAAAATGGTGTTGCTAAAAGGAAAAGCAAGTCGCTTACGGAGATGGCACGATGTATGGTCAAAAGTCAAGCTTTTCCACATTTGTTTTAGCTTGAGGCTATTATGTGTGCTACGTATATACTTAACAGGTGTCCTACGAAAGCTTTGTGGTCTATGACTCCTTATGAAGAATGGCATGATAAAAACCCATCTATTGATCACATGCACGTTTCTGGTTGTTTAGCTTATGATTTGCTGCCACAAATGCAATGTAGAAAATTGGATGATAAGGATGTTAAATGTGTTTTTGTTGGTTACAATACTGAAAGCAGGTTGTACCATCAACAAACAAAACGTATCTTGGTTTCACGAGATGTTGTGTTTGTAGAAGATTATGTTCAGACCTTGTTGTCATGTACTAGAGATAGTAGTGTAAACTCATAGGACATTTATGACAGTTTGTTTTCTCTTTTTAGTGGTGGAAATTTGAATGTAAATTCCAATGAGGCAAATGTACAGCCTGATGTAGACGTACACAATGTACTTGATGTGGAAAGGGTTGGAAATGAGCATGCTAGAGGTATGCCAAAATGGATGGTGCATACTTTACGTGAAAATACATTAGAAGCACCTTTTTGTAGTCGTTCTCGTTCAGGTTCTCGTCATGCATCTTATGCATGAGATTGTTATGCTTTGGCTGTTTCTAGCTTATGTGATGTACATGAACCTATGTCCTTCGGTGAAGCACAAAATTGAGAAAATTGGATGGCTGTAATGCAATCAAAATATTATGCACTTATAGAAAATGACACATGGACTTTATGTGATTTGTCTCCTGGAAAAAATGCAATTGGTACGAAGTTGGTTTACAAGTTGAAACGTAAGGCAGATGGTGAGATTGATCGCTACATGGCTCGACTTGTTGCAAAAGGTTATGCACAACAGAAAGGCATTGATTATGAAGAGACTTTTGCTCCTACTTGTTGTATGTCTACTGTGCATTTTTTATGTGCATTGGCATCTCATTTTGGATGGGGTGTACATCAATAAGATATTGTTACTGTTTCTTGAATGTTGATATACTCGAGGAAGTTTATGTAATGCATCCTTGTGGTTTTGTCATAAAAGGACAAGAAGATAAAGTGTGCAAAATGTAAGAAACCTTTGGGTTGAAGCAATCTCCTCGTGCTTGGTATAAGAAAGCTAACACTCATTTGATAAAACAAGGCTTTTGTAACATTCCAACAGAAAGCACTTTGTATGTAAAGTGTGAGAGTGATGTACTACTCATCCTCATTCTTTATGTGGATGAGTTGTTGATCACTAGACCAAATGAGACACATATTGCTGAGTTTCAGGTTGATTTGAAGGCTATTTTCAAGATGAAATATTTGGGGTTGTTCCATCATTACTTGGGCATACAGTTTAAGTTGTGTGATGGTGGTATTGCCTTGTGTCAAATAAGTTATATAGAGAAATTTCAGCAGAAATTCAGAATTCTGGAGGAGTTCAGAAAATTCAAAAACTTAGAAAGCAATGAAGAAGTTTTCAAATTTTTCAGAATTCAAAATTCTCAAAATTTTTGCAGATAGGTGTGGAATAAACATGCTGGTTCAGAATTGCAAAGATTGTAGAAAAATGTGGAATAAACATATGTGCATAATGTGGAAACCTCTCCCTCTCCCTCTCCTATTGTGGTTCTCAAACATGAAGAAGCAAATCGACAAGGACCACCCTTTGGAGCATGCCATGCAAAAATGTAAAGAAGAAATGTACAAGACCATCAACAAGCTTAATCGCAACCTCCTAAGCACAATACAGACACTTGAAGGAAAAATGGTGTTGCTGAGAGGATGAATAGGACCATACAAGAGAAGGTCAGAAGTATGTTGTCTAATGCACAGCTGCCAAATGGGTTTTTTGCTGAAGCTGTATCAACAGCTGTTCATCTTGTAAATAGATCTCCTAGCAAGGTTTTGCAGAAGGATTCAATGCCAGAGATGGTATGGTCAGGCAAAATGCCCTCATACAAGCATCTCAAAGTCTTTGGCTGTGAGGCATATACTCACGTTCCAAAGGAGTAGAAAGTGTATCTTTCTAGGCTATGGTAATTCTGGTGAGATGGGGTACAGACTTTGGGATCCCGAATCCAGAAAGGTTGTCCGCAGCAATGATGTTCACTTTAATGAATCCAAATATCATTCTAAACCAGAGAGGGTTGAGGAGATTAGAAGAGTTGTCTTCCAAGAAGATGGACTTGCACGTGCAAGACAAAATGTCAGGGCTCAAGAGGAGCAAGGACAGGATAGAGTGGAACCACAGGTTGTGGTTGAGCCTGAGCCACCTATTGTGCGTAGATCTGGACGTGTCACGCGACCTCCTGATAGGTTTGTTCCATCTATGAACTATGTCATGTTGACTGATTGCAATGAGCCTTCATGTTACAAGGAAGCAGTGCAAATGAAGGACTCCGAGAATTGGCAATTGGCCATGCAGTCAGAGATGACAGCTCTGCATAAAAACCAGACATGGAAGCTAGTTAAATTACCACGGGGCAAAAAGGCTCTACCCTGTAAATGGGTTTACAAGTATAAGATCACCGCTCATGATAGTCAGCCAAAGTACAAAGCAAGGCTTGTTGCCAAGGGCTTTAAGCAAGAACAAGGCATTGACTTTGATGAAGTCTTCTCTCCGGTGGTCAAGATGACTACATTGAGATGCTTTCTTGCATTGGTTGCCATATTAGATTTGGTGTTGCACCAAATGGATGTCAAGACAACGTTCTCGCATGGTGATTTAGATGTGGAAATTTACATGCAGCAGCCAGAAGGGTTTGTTGAGAAAGGCAAGGAAGATTGGGTATGCCAGTTGTTAAAGAGTCTTTATGGCTTAAAACAATCACCGAGGGCATGGTACCATAAATTCCACAAGTTTATGCTTTCTCAAGGCTACAAACGTAGTGAGTTCGATCACTGTCTATATACAAAGAAGGCTAAGGATGGTAGTTGGCTGATCCTTATTTTGTATGTGGATGACATGTTGATTGCTGGCAAGCACTTGGAAGAAATTTCAGCTTTGAAGTCAAAGATGGCAAAATCGTTTGACATGAAAGACATGGGTGAGGCAAGTCATATACTTGGTATGCGCATTGAGAGAGACAGATCAAAGAAGTTGATTTGGTTATCTCAAACAGAGTATATTGACAAAGTTTTGCAACGTTTCAATATGGAGAAGGGAAAGGCACTGAGTGTTCCATTGCCACCATATGTGAAACTTAGCAAACAAGATTGTCCTGTGTCTGAGGAAGAACAGGCTAAAATGGATAAGATTCCATATGCGTCTGCAGTGGGTAGTTTGATGTATGCAATGATTGCTACTCGCCCAGACATTGCATTTGCAGTGGGAGTAGTAAGTCGATACATGTCAAACCCATGCAAGAAACATTGGGAGGCAGTGAAAGGAATATTGAGATACCTGAAAGCTACAAAGAGTATGCGTATATGCTATGGGAGTCAGGAGCTAAGTGTAAAGGGTTTTACAGACTCAGATTATGCAGGTGACTTAGACAACCGAAGGTCTACGTTAGGGTATGTCTTTACATTGGCTGGTGGAGCAGTATCATGGCGTTCTAGATTACAAGATTGTGTTACTCAATCTACTACAGAGGCTGAATATGTTGCAGCATCAGAGGCATGCAAAGAATCAATTTGGCTTAATCGACTAGTAACAGATTTGGGAATCAAAGAAGAGATGCCTGTGTTATATTGTGATAGTCAAAGTGCTATACAATTGGCTCGCAATCCAGTTTATCACTCAAAGACAAAGCATGTGGATGTGAAGTATCATTTCATCAGGGAAATGCTCGAGGATAAGCAACTTCAGCTTGTCAAAGTTCACACCACAGAAAATCCTGCTAATCTACTTACAAAAGGACTTCCCTCAGAGAGCTTTGCGCATTTTCGCACGCAGTTAGGTGTAGGGTAGTACATCACTTCTCTACATCTCTTGTCTATTAGCTTGTATAGTAGCTTCTCTCACACTTAAAGTACCGCATTGGACTTTAAGTGGGAGGTTGTTGGGGTATAAAGCCCAATGTGGTCGCCCAGGTAAGTGGGCGGGCCGCCAGGTATGTACACATATTCTTTTGTAAAAACCTAATAAGAACTCACTATGCTCTACACATTACAATAGAGCGAGTTCACCATATCGTCGTGCTCTTCTTCTCGCACTCTCTCTCTCGCGTCGCACTTCCGCTCGTACTCCTTCAATAACATCTCCCCGATGAGTGTAAATAGTGTATATACTATGAGAAAATCATCAAAAAATAGTCTTTTTTGGTTATTTTTCATCATTTTTTTTAAAAAAAATTGGAACTTAAAAATGGAGAAATCCAACAAAAAACAATAAATTGTGTTTTTCAATGTATTTTCTTAATTATGGGATTTTTACTTTGCTTTTATAGTGCATTTTGTTATTTTCTTTGATTTTTTCAATAAACAGATCAAAAATTAATAATAAATAACAAATGAGCTCAGATGGAAAAATTGAAGATACACTGATGATCAAAAGGACAAGGCGGACAGGAACAAAAAAATTCAATCAAATCGGAAGATGGAAGCAGGAAGCCTAAAATAGGCGGCCAAGGCCTACTTTCGCAAATTGTTGCAGAATGAGCTACAGGAACCCGATCGGTAAATTTTTTGAGTCTAATATAGATTTCACTGCTTAGTAGGACTAACACGGGAATTTGGGGATATGGTTCGGGAAGTCCAAGTATAGATATCCAAGGTAGTTTAAAATCACCTCATTTCCACTTGTCGCCTTTGGAGAGAGAGCTTTCGCCCTTCTTTGCACGTGATTTCCGGAGTCCACAGTCGCCCGTTTACAGCACCGTCTCACACGAGACATAAGGGGTAAATTCTATACTTATCAATGATCCATTTTGTATGGGCGGTAGCTAGTCTAAACCCTAGGAAAAAACCCAAGAATCCGAGCAGTGCACGAAGTCCTACGACCAAAAATTGACCATAGCGGCCTGTCAGCTCAACCAAATCGGACGAGACTTGAACTGTAGCATGTTCCCATCTAATTGAACACTTCTATATCAACAGTTGACCATTCGGCAGGGGTCGAGGGGAGTCCCAAGTAGAAAAGCTATGTTTTTGGAAGATGCCAGAATTGGATTCTGACTCCACAAACAGCTTATAGGCTGGGTCTATACACAATGTATATGGTTGGTTTCATAAAATCAATCAAGGCAAGCTCTCAAAAAGCAGAAAATGGCTCGAAGGCTACAAAGCGTCAAATTTGGCATACGAAGTCAAACTGACTCCAAATGGGCCAAAACTGGATGAGTTGCTTCAGGAATATGTAGCGGACAAGTCCATAGCCTCAAAAGTGACTAACCAGGCCATGTAGTCACAAAAATCGGTGATTTCAGAGTCGACAAAAAGCACGAAGTGATGCCGACAAGACAAAACTTTACCAAATTCAATGTAGGACTTGTTTTAGGTGTATTGAATATGTTTAGGTCAAATTTTGTCAAGTTTAGCAAAAAAAAGTTGATTGTTGTAAATAATCACGATTATTTACTTTTGCAATTTTTTGGGTTGAAAATGGTACCTTCACCTCACCTATCACTTGTACACACCTATTACATGCCACATTTCAAGTATGAGCCAAAATGATCAATGATAACTTGAAAAATTGTCAAAAAACGCAAAGAAGTCCTTCAAATCCAAGTTTTAAGTTATCGATCACATTTTGTGATCTAAATCACACCATATCTCATACACAGAGTCTACATCATGCTTAGAACCAAGTTGCTTCAAAAAATGTTCATTTTGATGAAAAAGTTAATAATCGCGATTATTTGCTTTTTTGCCAAGGTGGGAGGAAATTACAACTTTGACTCCATGGAACCAAAGCACATGATGTCCTAAGCCCAGTAACCAAGTTTGAACAAATTTGGAGCTCAAAATCTCAAAATTCCTTTATATCTATTGTATGAGAGATGGAAAGCTTAAATCTTGCACCATTTTCACCTTGTGCACTCAAATGAGCCCACATTTCACTCAGAGTATCTAATGAATATATATTTCAAGCCTATGATGCCAAAATTGCAAAAATTTGGAAAAATTTAGTTGTAAATAATCGTGATTATTTACTTTTGTTGGAAATTTTTGCTTGGACTTTATGATTTTGATCTTTACATGTTTTTATGCATCTATCCATGTTCAAAAATTGATTCGAAGCAAATTGGACTCAATTTGTCAGAAATTCAGACTGAAGGGCATTTCAGAGCGGAAATTACAGAAATTTTCTAGCTTTGGCACTCTATTCACTTAACAGGAGCAATGCAAGCTGTGGAGAAAGCCAAGAAGAGGGTCTCTCAAAAAGAGAAGCTACAAGAGCTACCACCCTACCAACTGGACTCCAGTTCAATGAACACAGCCAAAGCAACATATATGTCCAGAGAACAGCTTGAGGAAAACAATACAATGGTTTTCACAGGCAGGTTTAATGTGAAGAAGGACACCAGGTAGAGCTGCAACTGCTACCTAAAGAGATCTATGATTTCGCGGCAAAGCCAGACACAAAGGAGGCCAACAGAAGGCTCGGCCTCAGAGAATTCTACGACCGGTCTTAGAGAATTCTACGACCAGGAACCATGTGGCGTAGACTTCCAGAAAGCCTATGAGCTCTTGTCTACAATTAAGGAAGATGGATCAGCCCAAATTATTGACCAGCAAGGGCAAAAACTCAAGGTAGTGATCACAAAGGAAATTGAGGCCGAGGCTTTGAAGTTGCCAACAGAGGGGATGACAATGAGGGCTCGAGACAGAAAGACAACATGCACCTTCACCAAGGAGATTGCTTTGGCAACCTTTGTTGACCTCATTCAAAAGAAAGTGTAAGAACTGGCACGGTTGTATCACCAGCACTTCCACTTTCTAGCAAAGAGACCGCCAAGGTACACAACACCAAATCATGCAGTTGCAACTACATTCACCCAAGTGTTGAAGTCGACAACCAGGCAACCAATTGATCACGCACAGTATGTGCTATCAACGTTGAAAGGTACCAAGAAAGAGGGTAAGATCACGTATATGAGTGCACCTGAGGTATTAACAAGAATAGCATACCATGCTATTGGCATGGTAGACAATTTTCCGCCTCTGCCCCAGATCAAAACACATGGATAGTGATGACATAGCCATCTCCAAGAACCACCCGCTCGACAAAGAGAGTTTACAAATCTGATGAAGAGTCGACAGAAAGCTCTCATGGAGCACATAGCAGCGAAAGTTTAGACAATGAAGAGAAGAGAGCTAGAAGAGAAGAGATGAAGAAAAAAGTAGTGGCTGTACACCAAGAGGAACCTCAGTAGAAGAAGGTGAGGTTTGAAAGGGAAAAACAAACCTACAAAAGAAGCTGCCAAGCTGCAGGTGAGGACCCAGTAAGTTGGGTTCCAAGAGATATAAGAGGACCCCAAACCAAGAATCCTACCAGGAAAGAACCATAAGATCCCAAGGATTCTCTTGAATGCATGTACAAGGAAGCGGAAGCCTTAAAGCTAAAAGAAGCTCAAGAAGTTGAAAGAAAAGCAAAGGAAGATGCGACGGAGCAGCAGAGACAAGCGGAAACGGCCCAACAAAGTAAAGCCCAACACGAACAGAGTGAGATGTCTCCCATACCATCATCACCATATACAGAACAGGCAGATCACCCAATGCCAAGCCCTCCCCCTTCACCAATAGTGAGACCCATTAGGGAGAAGCAGCCAAAGAGAAGGAGCCTGAACCGCAGGAAGTAGCAGGTTTGAACAACCGGCAGCAACCACTTTTGAGCAAACCAAAGAAATAGAGGCAGAGGCCACCCCATCTACAACCACCCAGTAGGAAACGGACGATGCATCCATGAAGCCTCAAGAAGACAAAGCAGTCGAGGCAACCACACAAACTCAAGGAGAGGTAGAACCCCCACCACAACCACAAGCCACCGCAGCCCCACCCAAGGAGCCACACACAGAAATGGCTGAAACATCCAAACAGCTTACAAAGTCTGAAGATTGGCAAACAAATGATGAAGTCATTCTACAAGTAAATGAATATGCCAAACAAATGCAGGAGATGACTGAAAAAATGCGAACATCTGTACTTAGCCGCAATGCTAAGGCTAGAGAGTTGGAAATGGTCATCGATGCTCTCCAAGGAGAGCTAGAGGACAGAATGACTGTCATCACAGATCTGCAGAGACAAACCCAAGAGCTAAGAGCTGAAGCTGAACAACACCAGCTAGCCAAAGAGAAGCAAAAAAAGGAAATGGAGGAATTGGGAGAACTTCTCATGAAGTAATCAGATGCCTGCAAGACCAAAGACCAACACCTGACAGAGGTAACCAATGAACTCTTAACTACAACTCTGTCAGTACAAAAGATCCAAGTGCAGCTCAACGTAGCAAATGCTTCACTACAATATTCATAGCAAAGGATCAATGATCAGGCAACATTTTTGCGACAGATAAGGGAAAATCCCGCAGTTGCCTCAATCAAAGGGACCGATGAAGTATATAAAGCATTGGAAAATAAGAATAAAGATCTTGAACTTGAGCTAAAGCTAGAGAAGTCACATCAAGAGATCTTGCATTGATGCGAGTACAAAGAGAAGAACAACTGCTCAAGGAGATAGCAGAGCTCAAGCAAGTCAATCAGCTGCTGCGAGAGGGACAGCCCGAGACGCAAGAAGAAGCTGGAACCTCAGAGCAACCAAGCATTGAAATTCCATCAGTTTCTTTTGTTGAGATGGAAACATAGCCGGCATAAGGACTAGGAGGAGAGGAAGATTTCCAGGTACCACTAACAGATGCTGAGCAAGTGCCAATGGTCCAGTTGTCAAAAGCTGAAGAAGATGCAATCAAGGAGCAGGTTGCTCAGCAGACAGATGAACAATGGAAAGAAGCCATGGATTGGGAGTTGAGGGTTCTCCATTTAGTCAACGTCACTCAACTCACTCCCAACCAAATCAATGCACAATGGTATCTACAATCATTGCCATATCCTTTGATCAAGGTAGAGCTTTTACAAGTCAAAGAAAGATTATACAAAGATATGCAAGAAGAAGGCGCAGAGGAAGTCCACCCCAAGTGGAGAAAGAGTTGGCTGAACAAGAATCCACGATATTTAATTCTATTCACAAGAGCACCTGCAACACTTCAGAAGTGACCCGACCTTTTGTCCTGTACCCAGAGTAAGAACATGGCAAGCACATGAAGCAATGACAAGCCTACATGGCTGAATTATCCAAGATTGCCAGCTCCAAAAAATGGAACACCGACAGAGGAATACATGGTGAAAACCCTAATGGGTGCAATGAAATTCTTCAAAAGTCTCCCTGATCTCTCATTTACTATGCTCTACAAAATTTGCCGAATGCTGCTCACATGCATTGAAGCTTTTCATGAGCCAGAGCAAGCAAGAGCACCGTGGATGTCATTCCTCGAGAGCAATAAGGGTCTTTGCTACGACCTTAGCAGCCAACCTTCCGAAGAAGTCCTTTATAGCTTCTACAGCCGATGCATGTTCTTGCCATCTAGCAATATGTTGGCGTTTGAGGAAGCATTCTATACAGGGTTCTTCACTTGGTGAATGAAGATATTTGGGCCAGTGATCAGTAACCTAACCTCCAGATTTGTTGGCTACTCAGCCATTGAGCTCAAAAACAGAGTCACCATTCAATTATTGTAGGTTCCAGACAAAGAAAGAAATATCAGATATGAGAAGGCACTCCATGCACTTAAAGACCGCCTCACTAGCCGTCAATCCGAAGATTACTTCAACCCATAAAGTTGTGTCAAGGGACGACACAGGCAAGGAGGGGGAGAATGTAGCAGCGAGCTAACTCGGATACCATTTTTCGGAGCTTTCATTGTAAAAACATTTATTATTTTGATGAATCGAGAATATTTTAACTCCTATTTTCCAGATAAACATTGTAATTGATGAGTCGGGGCTACAAGCTTCCAGATTGTATCAACCTGTCTTTAGTTAGAGCTCCCGGATTATTAATTTTGACCACCAAAAACCTTGGCTGAGGTATAAAAGCCAATTTTTGTAATATTTTGATAAGTTTTGAATAATGAAATACAGCGTGAGCTAATGGCGCTCACTTCTCTCCTTCTCACGCTTCCTATTCCCTCCCCGATTGTCACATAGTAGTCGTGTCTATTGCGTTGCAACCCTGCAGGTAAGATCTCTACGCATTGATGTAAGTATTTCACAGGAAGCTTCTCAAGCAACTTCCTCATTAAGTTTGTAAGGTCTCTTTTTGACTCAAGCACCTTACCCCCCATGCATAGGAAGCTTCTCAAGCAACTTCCTCATTAAGTATGACAAGTACCTCAAGTACCTTAGTCATCAAGCATGACAAGCACCTTAGGTGGAGATACCACCTCAAGCTCAGCCCTAGCTTGCCGAAGGTCAAGGGCAAGTGTACGTCGGGTTCCCACCTCAAGCTCAACCCTAAAGTTAAGTTTAGGTCGGGTTCCTACCTCAAGCTCAGTCCTAGCTTGCCTAAGGTTTGCCTAAGGTCAAAGGACTTTTAACACTAACCATTGGAGGTCTTTAATGAAGCTAACCCTAAGGTCTTTTAAGCTCCATTAGTTAACCTTTCTCTTTGACAGACCATCTCTCATCTAGGCCCCTTTACCATTGGCCCCGTGTTGAGATAGATCTGTAAGCACATGTCTATATTCTAACCCTTGTTCCCTTTTATTATCCCACATTAAATGATCAATTTAATATGAGAAAATCATTTGGGTTGGTTAGATATTAGATTTAATGACAATACTTGGGGTAAATTATGTATACCCTATTTAGAAACAAGAAGCAACCTACTATGGCCACTTCTAGTTGTGAAGTTGAGTACATGGTAGTGTTCATAGCTACTGCTGAGTGAGTTTTGTTGAGATACCTTATCGATGATTTAGGTGTTGGCTATTCTACCATCACTATCTTTGTTGACAGTTAGAGTGCATTGGTAGTTGCAAGAAGCCCGGTGTTTCATGCACACACGAAGCACATTGAGGTGGTGCAATGTCATTAAGTTAGAGAGAGACTCTTTTGCAAGTATATTAGTCTAGCCTATGTGCCAATATAGGACAACCTTGAAGATATTTTAATGAAGTCTCTATTCTAAAGAAGCTCAAAGATTTTTTCTAGGCTTTGGCTTACTTCCTTTGTGGAGTGATCACATTGCTGACTCATGTTCACGCTTAAAAAAATTGTTACCATATTATGGTAGTGTTTGTTGTGAGCATGCTAAGGACTATCGATGCACTTCTTTTGTTAGGGTAATGGCCAAGTGGCTGGTGGTCCTTCACATGATTCATGCCACATAGGCATCCTAGTAGAATCAAGCGGGTACACATGAAGAAGGTGCAAAACATAGAACCAAGCCCATAAATCCCAACACCATTCAAACCCCAAAATGTTAAGGTGATAGGGAACTCCAATGTAGCCACTTTATGCAAGCCTTGTCACAAGTTGGTGGGATTACACAAGAATAGCCCCTTGAAGCCAACTAACCTCCCCTTGGGATTGGACTAGTGGTCAGGTGTATATAGACTTAATATCACACACGCTAATAAAGTCACCCAAGCTACAAAGTGTCCCCATGGATTATATAATCACATAGATTAAAGATCTCTCCCCTCAAACAATGAATAACTTATAACCAATTTATTCCAATTATCCCCAAAAAAGGCTCAATGATGAGGCCAAGGATCACCCATATCTACAAAGCATCACTGTCACTGTCACTCTACATCGTGTGAACATGGAGATTACTCCCCTCTTCTTCTTTGTTTTTCTTCTTCTTTTTCTTCTTCAGAATCTCCAACTTTTAGTTGACCCTTCTTCTTGAGCCTACTATTGCTGCTAGCTTTGGGTGGACAATTGGTTGGTGGATGAATGTTTTTTGGGAATACATACAAAATTTGTTTTCCTAGCAATCCTTGAAAAAGTGTCTCAGCTTGCCACACTTTTCTTTTTATTGCATACAGTAGATGAAGATGCTATTGATGTTGATGAAGATGTAACTAAATCTCCTCCTCCATTTGAACTTGATTTCTTCATTGTGTTCTCTATTCCTCATTCAGTGAATTGACAACATGTTGAAAAGTTGGTGCAGGTTCCTTTTGTTCCAAACATGTGACCGTGATCAAAAGCTAAAGGAAAAACATTCAAGAGAACTACAAATTTATCATCATTTGGAGTTTCACATTTAATGTCTATGAATTATGATATTTATCAGTCTATTGACTAGATTAGATTTTTTTCTCCAGTGAAGAGAGGGTTCTTAACACTTGGAGAGTCGATTTAACTACAACGTGTTTTCATAGAACTGTACAAAGCCTTATGTGTAAGGTAGGGGTATAGTTATTTTTTAAATATCAGCTCTTATAAGCGTAAGAAGGGGGTTGTAATTACAAAATAGTATTCATAAATAATGGGTTTCTAAGACTTTTCTCGCAAGTGGCATGTCCTATTCTATGAAGAATGGATCTTCAAGGAGCAGATGTTCTTGCTTTATGAATCCAATTGTAAAAGTTCTTTGATTTCTATGCACAATCCCTCCACAAAAGTTGGAGAGTTGAGCCCATGACCTTTCCTAGCCCTAGCTTCACTAAGTATGGGCTAGACAAGAACTCCTCATGGGTTGGTATGAGAGAGTATCCAAAAAAGTAGTTTTTTTTTTTTTTAAAGCACACGCTCACACAACACATACACACACAAAATTTCATAGAGTGGAGACTACGTGCGACATTTATTTCAAACACCATGGAAGGGTATGCACAACCAATCCAATTCAATGCCCGTATGTGATAGACTTAGCCAATGTGTGTGTTGATTGAGGTTACCAAGGAGCCATGACAAAGTACACCTGTGGTACCAGTAAATGTACTCACACGATCAATGCTCCAAAAACAAAATTTTATTCTTGAGGAAAGAGACACGGCATCAATTGCCCAGTCTCAGAAGAAGAAGAAAACACGAAGGAACAGATTGCAAAAAGAAGCAAAATCAGACCCCAGTTCAAAGACCAACATAGGGACTGGTGACGACCCCGTATATATGAACGACGCTGAAGAGTATTCTGATTCAGGTGAAACCATGGAGACCAAAATGACCACTATTAAAGAAACCAACAAAGAAGATCGTCATGAGCCACAATGGCCAGGACCAAAAAAGGAGATAGGAACTAACCCAAACCCTACAGAGGAGATCGAGCGATTCAAGAAATTAAGGAGTTAGGTAGAAGAGACCCAAAGACATCTAGAGCCAGCACCTAGGCAGATCCATATTACAGACACAGTGTTCCCTATGCAACAACAACCTCACAATGTCCATAGACCCCTAGCCATACCTAGTGTCATCCAAGCAGAAAGTGATTTAAAGTCATGGGAAAGTGGGCATACTCACTTCTTGTTGGAAATAATGTTTACATAGGGACTACCTGACCCTATCGAACAAATGGAGATCCCATCTTCCCCACATCAAGGGACTGAAGCCCAAAAGGTGCCGTTAAATATTGCCAAATTGATGGATTTCATGGCTTCAGAAGTTAGAACCACCATCATGTCCAAACTATATGGAGACCCCGAGCTATTCTTAGCTCTTCGAGCTTTCCTCAATGGAGAACTAAAAGTCGGGCTACCACAATTTGCACAGATGGATGGAGCTAGGGAGATGCTAATAGAGGAGGAACACTTAGATCCACAACCCAACCTAGATAAGAACTCTGTTGTAGAAATACCTGTTAACAAGTTGGGACAATACTTTGAGGGTGATGAATCCAATGCCACCATACCAATCACTACCAAGGGATTAACTATGAAGGGAATCCTTGATGGTGGTGCTGGGGCTAGCATTGTGACTAAAAATTGTTGGGAAACTATGGGAAGACCTCACCTTGGGACCACAAACATAGTAGTAAAGATGGACAATGGGACTATTGTTAAACCTATTGGGATGCTAGAAGATCTCAAGATCAAGGTTTTGGACACAAAAAATGGAATACCTTCATTGTTATGGATTTCTCCATGCGCACTATGTCATCTGAGATTACATAGTGATCTTAGGACGTCCTTTCATGAGGGAAGCAAAAATGGTGCATGACTGGTCTAAAAACCATGTCTACTTGAAGTTTCAAGATTCTATCATTAGAGTGGATCTTATATTTGGTCGAGCACATCCTCCAGGAAATAGATTTATAATTGATCATAGATCTGACTACAGTTCACTCGGCCCCGTTGCAATATTGTTACACATGTAAAATGGACACTGATGTTGGGAAAAATTCTCCTTTATGGATGCTCTACCTGGGATGACTGAGTCTGACAATGTGGATTGGGTCCACCTAGCAGCAACCATAGACACTTGGGGAAATAGGGGGACGACCTAGGTAACACCTGAGGGGGATGAAATGCCACAACTCGTGCCCTTAAATATGCTAGAAGCAATGCATATTGATTTTGATGACCTATAGGATGAAGGCTTGACTGACATTGGAATCCGTAACGTCTCACAAGACTATAGCCCACACGATTTGGAGTCAGAATCATCAATTGAAATTGACTCTGAGGATGAAACATCTGAGTTAAATCTTAATGCAAATGTGGGGACAAACCATTTAGGGCCCAATGGTACCCTAGATGACAATCTGTCCAGGAGAGCAGAAGACACGAGTAGAGATTGATCTAGTGACTCTTCACTAGAGATCAGTCGTAATAAAAAATTAGACAAGAAGAGTAAGAGATATAAGAGGCGACGATATCGAGCAAATGTGCATGCTAGAATAAATGAAAAGAAATCTACCGCAAAATGACTTAATTATATAGGGGCATGTGATGCTCATCGAAAGTTGGTAGATAACTGGGGTGAATACCTTCAAAGCGTTATGTGGTGTAGTCCACAACCCATTGACATCGCACAACTAGAGGCTACAGTGAAGTCAAAGTTGAGCCGTACCGTAAGGAGACAACAAAATCGAGAGTTAGCTCAACAACAAAGGGAAGCGGAAGAGAAACCACAGTCCATAGAACAACAAGACCCCACATACTTACACCCTGCACCTAAACATTTCAAATCCTACACCACACAGGAACGTAAGGTTGTGTATACAAAGGCTCAAAGAAAACCTATCGATGGAAGCAATGGAGTCTATGATGGTCCAGCGATAGTTAAAGAAATAGAGTTAGTAGACCTTGGTGAGGAGTCCAAACCTGTTTTCATTGCCCAAGATCTGACAGAGATTGAGGAGTATGTTCTTAAAGGACTTCTCAAGGATATATTTGCTTGGACATATCATGATATGAAAGGTGTTCCACCTTCAGTGGTGCAACACACAATCCCCATGAATAGCATGGCTAAACCAGTCCAACAACCACCCTACCCAATGAATCCTAAGTATGCAAAGATTGTTCAAGAAGAGATCGAAAATCTTGTCAAATGCGGATTCATATACCCTATTGAGCACTCAGAATGGGTGTCTCCAATAGTGATTGTGCCGAAAAAGAATAGGAACCTCAGAGTGTGCGTGGATCTCAAGAAGGTCAATGCCGCCACTAGGAGGGACCATTACCCCTTGCCATATTCAGAACATGTGCTTGAGAGAGTTGTAGGAAAGGAAGCTTATAGCTTTTTAGATGGGTACTCCGAATACAATCAAATCACATTTGCACTAGAGGACCAAGCTAAAACAACTTTTATAACCGAATTCGGAGTGCTCGCATTTCCTGCTATGGCTTTTGTCTTACCCAATGCTCTTGCTACCTTCCAAAAATATTATAATAAACACTGCTTTTAGAGATTATTTGAGGGAGTTTTGTGAAGCTTTCTTAGATGACCTTTGTGTTTATTCTTCTTGGAAAGAACATCTATCATATTTATGAAAAGTGTTGAGAAGTGCAGATTGTATCACATCTCTTTAAACCCTTTTAAATACCAATTTTGGGTTAAACACGGAGTCAATTCAAGGCATATAGTGTCCAAAAATGGGATTTCCACAAATGAGAGCAAAATTAAAGCCATTGCTGATTTGCCACCACCTACAAACTATAAAGGAGTTCAAAGGTTCATGGGCCATGTTGGTTATTACCGGTGGTTTATTTTAAACTTTACCGAGATAGCTCGTCCTTTGTATATGATCCTTATTGAGTTCCACTAGACAGCGGAGTGTGATCATGCTTATGAGTCATTAAAAAAGACCTTGACAAGTGCTCCCATTCTACGAGTTCCCATGTGCATATTGATGCATCGAACTTTGCTATTGGGTGTGTTCTAGCTCAACCAGGAGAACATAAATTGGACTACCCCATTATCTTTGCAAGTCGTCAATTGAATGATGTTGAGAGAAACTACACCACTACAGAGCGTGAAGGTTTAGCTATGATTTGCGTAGTGAAGAAATTTTGCTACTACCTTCTTGCCAACAAGTTTGTTTTCTATGTTGATAATCAAACCTTGTTGTATCTAGCAAATAAACTTTGTTCCATGGGAAAAATTACACGATGGTTGTTAATTCTTCTTGAGTTTGATTTCACCGTTGTGGTGAGACCGTCATCTAAAGAACAAAGATATCAATGTTGGGTATATAATCCTTATGTATGGAGTACATAACAAAAAGAAAAAGTTGAAATATGCGGGAAAAAGACTATATAGAGTACGTGAAATCACCCCACAAGGTACTATTCGTGTGGAGACTCTTGATGGAGTTGAAACCATTGGATTCCTCAATGGATGCAAATTTAAAAGATATTATGATACTTTAAGCCAAGAGGAGCTACGTGCCATCCATAAAAAAAGGGCAGCCAAGACACAAGCTGTGCGCTCCTTGCCGCACTGTTGAAGCAAGGGACTTGCCTAACACTGTGTGCGAGCCACAGATGGCTCCAAGCACACAACTAGCTTAACTAGTAAGCTCAAAAGAGGGCAATGGTGTGTCACTCACCGCTCTATGCTCCTGCCATGGAGGATTCCTTGCCGCGAAGAAGAAGGAGACGCTGCTACGCCGTGCTCAACCGCTTCACCGCCGTCGTGCCTTCGTAATGCTCGATCGCCCACTCTCTCTCTCTCTCTCTCTCTCTCTCTCTCTCTCTCTCTCTCTCTCTCTCTCTCTCTCTCTCTCTCTCACACACACACACACACACACACACACACACACACACATACACACACACACAAGGAGGTGAAGAAGAAGAAGATGGAGCAAGAGCACTCTTCTATTGCACAAATGAGAGAATCAGTGAATTTTAGGTTTAGTTGGCTTTTATATGAGCTCACCCCATTCACACTTGGGCGCCCATGCTTAGCCAACTAATCCCTTGAATGTCCCAGTTAGAGTGCGCCTCTCATCGGCGATCACTCTTACCCTTTTCCTATTGGACCGACAAGCCCGGTACCTGACTCTACCAAATAAATAATACAATGTCCATCATAGGTTACAACGTCCGTCTCGTAGGTGATAGGGTTTTCGTGAGCCGTGAGGGCTAACACAAGCAGAGTTGAAGAAGATACAAGCTCAAGCTGAGGCTAAGGAGCGACAACAACGCAGAAAAAGCCAACGAGAGGCCAACCTTGGAGTAACACATGTATTCCACATTAAAATAGAGGATGATTGGTTGGATTCTGACACACCTCTACGATACCCTATTAAGTTAAATAGCACCTATGGAAAAGTGCTATATAACACCTTATTGGACACGGGTGCTAAGTATAATCTGTTATCATATGGGGTGTGGTGTCAATTAGGAAAGCCATCTCTATCTGTGAGTACTATCCAAGTCAAGGGTGTCAACAAGAAAAAAACTACAATTTTTGGTATTTGGCACACTTCTGTCAGTTATGACAACGGGGTTGTAGCTCAAGACTTTTTGGTCATGACTGATGGAACTATGGAAGGCAATATAAACCTAGGATGCATGTGGATGATAATGACCAAATGCACTATTAATTGGGGGACTGGGAGTGTCACAACACAGAAACCACTCATAGCCCTGCCACTCAAGCCATAGTCTGTGAGCTATTACCTCCCGAGGATATAAAACCCAAAATAGTGTATGTCTAGGAGGTTGAACCATATGTCCCTATAGCCCAACTTCCTAGAGCTTCGACTTCTGTAGTTGAAACAAAGCTTGAGACACACAAGATCCATCGTAATATAACTAAGAAAACATACAAGTGGGTCCCTAAAGCTTCTTTAGAGACCATGGTTGATGCTAAAAAACAAGAGCCTTGTAAGAAACGCCCCACTCGCTCCCAAAAATGTAAGAAAACATTGCGTTGGATTCCCAAACGACTATTGGAAGCCCAAGGCTACTATCAAAGAATGATCAAATCTGCGTGCCAAAACGTAAATTGTGTTCTTACCTGTCACCTAACCCATGTGAGTCAAATCTTGTGATGGCAAAGCCGATGAAAGATCATGGGAAATGAAAAATCACAGAATACTATACACCGGATCTGACGCTAGTATGGGTTTCCAAGCGAGAAAGGCTTGTTTCGCTCAGCTCAACCATAGAAAAAATGAGTGAAGCTTGTTGCTCTTCATGTAGTTCATACATGGAAATGGAAGCTTTGACACAACCTCCACCTACCATTGTTGTAAGGTCTCTGACCCCGAGCTAAAAGAGCACCATTGTACCATGAAAAGATCATAATGAAAAAAGTTACTATTTTTAGCAGTTTTTCAAAATTTGTCGATGCCATGATGATTAGAATGTCATAAAGCTTCCAAAATTGAATTAAAATCATTTTTGTGAAAATTTTCCAAAAATAGTAAGTTTTGGTCACCCAACCCATCTAGTTTTGATCGTCTCGACAAACTGCACCCGTACCCCGAATTTGAAGAGGAGACTGAGGAAGAGGAAACATAGGACAAGGAAGCGGAGCTTTCGCTAGAGACAATGCCGTAGTGGGACAACCAACTGTGGGTGATGAAGCTGATGAGAGAGCAACAATGTATGCTGCAACTACTAATCCTAGTGAGCAGTAACTCAAAGCACCAGGATCTCATCAAAGTTCAGTAGAATAAGACGCATAAAGCTAAAGACCATTCTATTATCAAAGGATGATTTTACTTTCGATAAGGGATATATGTACCTAAGTAGTTAGCATAAAATTTACCCAGATGTATTCTTGAGATGAGGACATCTCAAATTCTTCACGTTGGGGAGGATGTAAGGTCTCCGACCCCGAGCTAAAAGAGCACCATTGTACCATGAAAGATCATAATGGAAAAAGATACTATTTTTAGCATTTTTCCAAAATCTGTCGATGCCATGATGATTAGAATTTCATAAAGCTTCCAAAAGTGAATTAAAATAATTTTTGTGGAAATTTTTCAAAAATAGTAAGTTTTTGGTCACCTGACCCGTTTAGTTTTGACCGTCTCGAAAAACTGCACCCGTATCCCGAGTTGGAAAAAAATGCATTTTCGGACCCCGAGGGCTGCTAAATATGGCAGGTACTCGGACAGGTACACCTTAGTTAGAGCTTAGTATAGCAATTTTTGGCATTAAATTTTGATTCGTATCGCCCGTTTTAGCTAAAGTCAAATTTTTCTAAGGCTGTGCGGGGAGCACCGGGGCTCGGGGGCTGTGTGGGAACAGGTCCCAGGCCACTTAGAGCTTGCTTTAGCAGCTAGGGGGCGCCCTCTCATCTCTAGGGAGTTGTGGGAGACTTGCCATGCTTGAGAGAGAGTGTGAGAGTCAGTTAGACTAGCTAACTCGACACTTGGTAGGCATGTAACTGGACTTACCATGCATGAAGTGAGTGCTCTCCAGATGCATATACCAGCTTGGTTCGATTTTCAGCATGGGAGAGCCTATATAAGAGTGTGCTCACACACACACACATATGCTCACACACACATTCAATATATACACACACACACACACATATACACACACCTTGGGGAGGTGCTGCAAGCACACATAGCCTTTGGAGAAGGAGCAAAAGACGGAAGTGCTGGCAATTCTCTCCACAAGAAGCTCCATTGGATCAGCAAATTGATTCAAATTCACCCCAAACTACGGTAACATAAAGCTACTTTCACGTTATGTCATAATTCATTCTATGGTTCTCATAATTCCGCTGCTAGTATGCATAATCACAGTTAAATTTCTCATTAGACACTCTCTAAATTGCTATATGATTATTCCATTGCACATTCTTAATTCTAATTGTCAATTATGCAAACAATTAACCTCTCCTAATCATAAATTAATGTATGATTAGCAATAAGAGAATTATCCATTAAGTCATTATAGTTAATGAATGATAGAATCAAGCCAGCAATGTGATAAGGTTAGTCTATTTCATTCTATTACCACACAATGTTTATATAGCTATGTTTAGATTTAAATTGTTCAAATATTAGGATGTAATTATTGTAATTAATCCACTAGGAAAAAGGAATCCTCTCACCTATGCATGCGGTAAATCTGCAAATCTCTACTTGCATTAGGAAGTGATTAAGCATGCCTAATTCATCTCTAGTAAATAGACCAAGTAGAAATATGAAATTCTTAATTATCTAAGCCAAATAATTAACCTTAGGGCCAATTCCCATAGAACAAGTAAGGGGCTATCAGAAATCTATGTTTTGAAGTAATCAAACCTCTCGTATAAAGGAGTTTGCTTATTGAAACGAATCCGTCATTTTGGTCATATGTGCTCTCGAATATTAGCTCTCTTTTTCCAAGTTGTCAATTTAAGTAGTGAGTATAATATGGCCCCGGTAAAGAGAACTCGTTTCGGTGGTTTCCATGACCGCGAGGCTGGGACAACCAACATAAATGGGAAGGGAAAAGCTCCCATGGTCGACCAAGTACCGGCCAACTCACGGAGCAATGACGAGGAAATTGTGAAGGTAGGTCACATTTTTAATTCAAGTTTTGCTTAATTTAACATTGCATTCGATAAGTTAGGAAAGAACATATCCCTAAACATGTTGGAGAAATCCAACGGAGTTCACGGCATTTGAATTGAAATATATCTTAATTTTCAAGTAGGAAAGAATGATTGTTGGATATACTGTTTGAGATAGGAAAGAATGTTTGCTAGGGAAAATTTAGCTCGGCCTGTTCACTTCTATTTTCAAAGTTGATACTAGTCAGAACCCCCTCCTGATCACAGGGGGTAGATTTCCTGGTTAAGGGCTCTTGAATCCACGACTTCTGGTTAAGCGGTGGATACCCACGTTTGCTAGTTAAGCGGTAGGAACCCACGTCTTGCGTTCTAGGCGGTTAAGCGATGGACATACCTAGTTGTATGGGTAACTAGGCGATAAAATAACGGGAGGAGTAAACTCTCGCTGGAGGAGGATGTTGTATCTCCAGAGCATTGGAATTTTAATGAATAAGTTTGAGTAGAATTTTTACTAGAATTACTGTCTTGGTGTCGCTTTGCAATACTGGTTGAAGGGTTGTATTAAGGAACTTGTGAATCTCAAACTAATCAATGAACTTATGTGTTGAACAACCATGTGTGGTAGTAATTAGATAACAAAAAGGAAGTGTGAGTATGGGGTGAAAGTGGGGGCTTGGCTCGGGTTGCCAATGCCTATGAGAAGGGTGGTCCCGATTAGTCGGGAACTCTCCGTCCCCATAGTGTTATAAATCGACTCTAGTATTACTCATTACCCCAAGAGCGGCGAAGTCTCAAGTGTACGTGCCTCTGAAAGCTATGGGGAAAAATGCACTCGAGACTTTCCTCCTCTTGGAAGGTGGGTCTTAGGATCGCTAGATAAGTTAATCACACTTCCCCTGCGGGGTGGAACTAGATCTCGATGCTAGTAGGCTCGAACTCGACTCACTTTGTGATGAGAGATCGGCCGCTAGATGAACCATAAACCATTTTGTTTGCTTCCGTTGTACATCTAGTGGCCACTAGGTTTACCATCAGATCGGTCGTTTGAGATGACGGGGTGGGGACCTCACAATTGTACATATCCATACTTGAACAAAAAAGAGTTTTCACCTCCCGTTATAAGTTCACCACCTACAACAAAGTTACAAATAAAATCATGGGAGAGTACCTTACCACCCTTGCAACTAGATGAAATGCCTAGGGCGGTTGAAAACTATGGGTCAAAGTCTTCACCCAATACAACTTGGAATAATTGGTTTCAAAAGGTGATGACATCATTCCAAAAGCTATGGTACCCAAGGAAGGGGGGAGTGTTTGCACTCTAACCATCATCTATCTGTGTGTACAGATATGGCTAGTACGCTAGAGTCATCCACTCCTACCTTGGGTGAGAGGTACCCTCTTTACTTTTCACAAGTGTTTCACATAGTCTATCCGGTGCTTGCCTGTTGAATGGGATTTGGTAGGTACACTAGCGTGTGAGAGGAATTTTGAGGAGTTACAATGGCTGATACATCTCTTGACCATGACTGATCCATACTTAGTAGAGTACGTCTCTCCAATTGCACAAGCTTACCCCCTTGACCAAGTTGACTATAGATGCCTAGTGACATTCTTAGTGAACATTTGTGCCTCTAATGATGAGGAAGAGTTACATCATTACACGGATGGCACGTATGTTCTCACGGATGATGACTTTGTTTTTCTCGACGATGACGAGGATAATTGTTTAGCCTTAGGGTTACCTCCCCATCTCTACAATATCTTGTTTCCTTAACTCCCTAAAAGGTGGGGTGCAAATAATTAAGTTAGGGTTTCTTATGTTGTTTGATTAAGTTCAATAAAGGTTAGTGCCTCTTCCCACTGATCACCCAAGTACATGTGTGGAGCCAACAAACCCGACCCATAGCTCAATAATAATAACAAGAATGACCAAACTTAACAATGTAGATGCATCGACCTATACTATCGGATGTATCTTGGCTAAACCTAGAGAAAACAACATGGAGTTTTCCAATTTGTTACTTCAATAGACAACCCAATAGCGGGGGGAACGGGATTACACGACCAGGGCTTGGGGATGATCTATTATGTATAAAAGTTTAGACATTACCTTTTCTCTAACAAGTTTGTGTTCTTTGTGGATCACAAAGCGTTGTTGTACTTAGTGAACAAACCATACAATATGGGTCGCATCGTTCGATGGTTCCTAATATTACTAGAATTTGATTTCATTGTGGTGGTAAAAATTGGGTCTACACACCAAAGAGCAGGCCATTTATCGCGAATGCTACATGGGGAAGCTCCTTTAGGGGTTAAAGATTATTTGCCTGACTCGTATCTCTTCAACATCTAGATAGTACCACGGTAAAGCAAACAAGTTATACCATTGCTCACCATTGGTTCACTGGAAATTGAGAGACAACTATCAATCATCGAGCAATCACGTAATTTAGTGTTGATTGCAAGAGGACGGTTATACAAGAAAGGACACGGTGGCATACTTAGATTATGCATTGAGCCATCCGAAAAAGAGATATATCTGAAACAAGCTCATGTATAAACACCGAGCATCCATAATGCCAAAAAGAAAGCATATCAGAGACTGATGCTACTTGGAGTATATTGGGATCACATGCAAAAAAGCGTACATGACTATGTTAGCTCATGCGATGCTTGCACAATCAACAAGCCAATCAAACATGCTATACTCTTTAGGATAGCAACAGCTCCCAAGTGGGCAAAGTACATTGTGGAGTACTTAGAGCAAGGCGTTTTACTAGAGAACTTGAGCAGAGTCAGATTACGATCGATTCAACAAGAAGCCAAAAATTATGTCATTATTGAAAACCACCTTTATCAGAAAGGAATAGATGAAAACTTAAAAATTTGTGTTGCAAAACATGACATTGCTGAGCAAGCTCACACTAGTTCAGCTGTGGAGGACACTTTTTGACAGACAAAACAGTGAAAGCAATACTCCTAGCAGGGATCTGGTGGCCTACCCTATTCATGGATGTTGAATATTATGTGAAACGATGCGACGTTTGCTAACGTACTAAAGTACAGGCAAGACGTGATTACATGCCACTAAGACCAATCATGGGAGCATGCACTTTTTCCAAATGGGGAATATATTCTGTAGGAACTATCTCACCACCAGCATATAGAATGCATACTCAATACATTATAGTGGCAGCGGATTATTTAACCAAATGAATCGAGGCTTTAAGGCAACACAAAGAACGATGCTAGAACCACAACACAATTTTTATACGAGAACATTTTCACATGGTATAGCCTCCCGATTGAAATTGTGAGTGATCAAGGCACTCATTTCCTCAATGACACGGTTAATTTTTTGTTGCATAAGTTTATGATACTACATTCTAAATCAGCTCAAATCACCCTCCCAATGGACAAAACGAGAGCACCAACAAAGTATTGTGCACAGTGCTCACAAAGATTGTCAGTAAATCTAGATCAAATTGGAAACTGAAGTTACATTCAGCCATACGGGCATATCAAATAGCATATGAAGTGCCACAAAATACAACTCCTTTCAACTTAGTGTTTGGGATAAACGCCATGCTGCCAATAGAGTTCTTGATTTCTACACTAGGTGTAGCTCAAAACTTGGGATGGATGGGACATGAGTTGTTTGACAGATTGAACCAATTAATGCAATTTGACGAGACAAGACTTCAGTCGGTTATAGCTATGTATGTGCAAAAATGATAAATGAAACAATTCCATGAGCACCATGTCAAAAACAAGGAATTTCAAAAGGATGACTACGTATTAATCTACACCCTTAAGCAACATTCAAAGAAACTTAAAAAGTAGGGTGACGATCCATTTGTGATCAACGACATATCACCAAGTGGAGCCGTCCAACTTACAACATTAGAGGAAGAGGTGACGTTTAACCAGATAAATGGTTGTAGATTGAAAAAGTATCAACAACCTCTCACTGCGGACATGCTAAAAAAGATACAATTAGCTAGGAGCGACAGAAAAGAGTTCAAGCAGTTAAAGATCAAGCACAGGAGGAAGCCAAAGTACGGAGTTTAAAACAAAACGAACAACATCAACCACCACCTCCTATTGTAGCAGTTCAAGTTGAGCAAACTTCGCTTGGCGGTATGGATGTTTAGATCAATGTTCGGTTGGCCGATGGCACAACCGAAAGGGCACTTGTGGATATTAGAGCACGTATCAATGATATGCAGTATTCAACCTACCTAAAATTATCGCTCCATGATTGAAACAACTCAAATTAAACTCAAAGCGGCCAATAGGGAAACCATGGTTAGTTTGGAACAAGCCAATGTCTCAACTAACATTGATGGAAACCATTTCCCACATCGGTTCCACATTATGGTTGATACAGATCTCAACAAGCACATCATTTTCGGTGTTTCATGGATGCATACTTACAAAGCTATTCGAGATTGGAAAGATGACACATTGCGCTTCATTATTATCTCAAGGATCAATCTTGTGTTACGCCATTTGTGCAAACATATCACATTTGGGATGAACAGAAGGATTCAATTGAAAGTGAAACAGGGGAGGAATTGCTTGGTTTTACACCAAAAGTGCCTACCAATAATCGCGCAAACAACATTACCAAAATTTGGATCCAAAAATCAATCATGGCATCAAAATCAACTCAGCTATGGATCCCAAAGACAATGGTTGCAACTTGATCATATGCCTCATAGCCAAACAGATTTTCAATTGCCAAAACCAAAAAAGCTAAACAAAAGAACACCAAAAAATAAATCAACCAATTCAGGCTTCAACACGCTTAACCAACTGCAAAGTGGATTCCCAAATCCAAAGTGGAGCTACAACATAAATCAACAACATCCAAAATGGGAATGGCAAAGAAAACCAACAAACAACCCAATCTTGTCACAACCTCCCGATACAAACCTCAAATGGATCCCTAAAGTACAAACCAATCGTATCTTGGCCACACAACGGCTCATCACAAAACCAACCATTAAAGAAAGGGCATCCCCGCTTCAAAAACTTCTGTTCGAAAAATGCACACATTATGAAACCTCGCCAACAAAAGACATTGAACAGTTGGTTCAATATCCACCTCTTGCATAGCATTGTGATACCCAATGCATCTCTTCTCTAAGCATAATAGGGTCATGTTAGACGGCCATGCATAGACACCTTGTTTTTACCCATGCACATTGCACAGACATTTGTCAAGAGTGACTCAGAATAGGAAGGGGGAGTAACAACAGTGGCTAAAGTAACTGACGCAGTATATTTCAAGATAATAGGCTGCAAGATGTTGAGAGATTATGTGTACAATGTATAAAGTGTGTTTGATGTTTAAAATTTCTGTTTTTTGACAACTCTTAGCAGATCTTTACTCTTATCTGGCAAAGTTTTGAGCCATAGCAACATATTTCTACGGGCTAGATACCTAGAGTGAGAATATGTACATACGAGTATGAGGAATAATTTTGGTAACATTTTTTTGCCAAATAACAATAGTTTTTAGTAATTTTCTTTGATTTTTAACCTAATAATGATCACAAATTAATAAACAAAAGCAAAAAATTTGGAATCAAGTTTTGAAAGCAAACGCCGAACCTACGAAGCAAGAGCTTCGAGCATGTCAAATATGAAGCAATTTGACACAAATCAAATTTCGAGCTAACTTCAAATAGACCAGAATTGCAAAATCAGGGGCAAATGAGAAAAGTGGGTAAATAAGGTAACTATGCATGTTGCATTTGGGGTAGGTCGAGCACATATAGTCAAAATGGGAAAAATACACCTCATTTGCATTCAGTTAGTTTAGAGAGAGAGCTACCGTGCTTGTTTGACCGTAGAGCATAGCGCCGTAGTTCTGCCTACTACAGCCACACCAACACCTGCTCTTCACTAGATCGGTCAGGTATGATCCTCTTCAGCTCTACAATATGTATGAATTGCCAAAAGCACCCATCACATGCACAAAAAGCAAAATCATGATTTGGGCAAACTGCCAGAGAGATTTTGGAAGGGCAAACCAAGTTCAAATTCCAAGATAAGTACATGGGAATGCTCCCCTCAACTGGCAGAACCCAACCATGTAATCATAGTCCATAGAAGGGGTGGAACATGGATCGCGATCCAGGACCCCCATCTCAATTTGCAAGAAAAAGTGGTGCCAAACAATGCTTGTGAAAGTGCTTTCTCACTGTTGTAATCACGGTCGAAAAATGTTATAGAGCATGGATCGCGATCCATGTCCCTCAACATGGCCTATAAGGGAAATTGTAGTATATTCAGTTTAATATTGCCTTGGGGAATGTGTCCTACAAATTTGACATAATATGGACATTGAAATCATAAAAAATCAATGGGAATTGGGTTTTCAATCTGTAGATGGTCATTTTCACCCATGGTTGGAATAATTTGACCCAAATTCAATAAAAAGTGCACCAATAGCATAGGGAAGATGCCTCAAAGATACCCTATAAGTCTTGTGCAAAATAGTATCGGAACATGGATCGTGATCCATGACCCCTTGAAGCAGACTGATCAGGAAATGAGTGCAGAATATTTGCGATGATCTCAAGTTGAGAAATGTGTCAAATTTTTAGTGTTTTCTTATCTCAAGAGCTTCAAATGTCAAAATGAGTAAAGTTAGAGTGTTAAGTGTAGAATTTTGATCTTGAGCAAGTTGTGGCACCAAAGAAGCTTGGACACTTATTGTGACTCAAGTAATGCTAAAAAGTGCCTAAGAAATGAGTCAAACTTGCCAGAGGGCCTGGAGTGTCCAAAAAAACTCCAAATGGTATGGAACTCAACACACACTTGGGATTAGGGTTCTTCTTCGACTCCAAATCATCAACAAAGCAAAATACCAAACAGATTGACCACAATCAAAGATCCAAAGTGCCACCCAAAATTGTATAGTGCAAATATATACAGAAGAAACTTGGATTGTTGATGTCCCTTTCCTCTAGATTGCAAAAGTACATGCCAACTATTTGCTACTCGATCTTTAAGCAACACAAAAATCGTGACTAGTTCAAATGAGACTTTTGAGAAAATTTGCTGCACAAGATCCTCGGCACTAATCCCACCCACCAAGTTAAGAGATTAATAGGATTAATCTTCTTAAGTTGACTTGAATAGAATAAAGTTCTGAGATTGCCAGACATGAGCGTTGCGAGGAAAGAAGCAGGCGCCTCTCTCCGCAGCCACCGAGAGGATGGTCCCGGAATCGAGCGACGCAGCAGCAGCAGCAGCCGCCCAAACCACCCAGAAGAAGAGGAAGAACAAAATTCAAGTCTCCAGCATCAAGCGCCCGCTCTTTTTCTATGTCAACCTTGCCAAGGTCTCTCTCTCTCTCTCTCTCTCGTCCAAAGGTAAAAAGCTTCGTGGTAGGTTGTGGGTCTGATCGTTTGCCACAAGTGTGCGCATGCATTCCCCATGTGGAGCGATGCCTACCTTCTGTGAAACAATCTCAATCTAGAACGTTTCTGCCTTTGATCTCTCTAAAAGTGCACTGGAAAACGAGATTTATAGGCGAAGCTGTGGATGACAGAGATGATAGAGAGTGTTAATTACAAATAAACATGACGCGCTCCAGTTACGTTTCTCCTACCACAGTGAGTGCACTACCCTCACTGTTGCCTCTACATCGAGCACTCTAAGGCAATTTCTTGATGTAGTATGGAAGTAGGACGGTGGTTTTTCCTCTTCGACACAGATGAACCTATATGGCTGATCACTCTTGTAGGACCCCTCATTCGAAGCTGCCAAAGTGCACATATCGATTGTACAGGTGCCTCTCATCATTCTTCTCGCTCATTTTGTATAGCTGGAATAATATACACAAGACTAGCGGTTCATGCGAGGAGGTCAAGTGTGTGCATGCTGATAATTTTGCGCGTTTCCCTGTTCCCGAGACGTGCTTGTGCGTATTTTGTCTGCTCATGAGCAGTCACGCCTCTTTGGTTATAGTTGCATCTTTTAAGCCTGTAGCAATTTTTCACAAGCACATGGCACTATGTGCCATGTGGACATGCCATTACTGAGTCTTCAGAGCCAAGGTTTGTCTATTGGCTCCTAGGGATTTTGTACTGGCAACACTGTGAGCCTGTTCATATGTCCTGCATGTTTGAACAAGCCCATGGATAGGTTCCATTTCGGAAAGTTGTTGCGCAAACGCTTTGTACATGTGTTTGATGAGTGTTGTTAAACGTCCATGGGCATCCGGCAACACCGGCATGTAACCTAGGGTAGATGCAATGTCGTGGTCTAGTTTCCAAGTCAAATGGATTACCAGGTTGGGCGATACAGATCTCACACTACCCTATAACTATGTGTGCACGTGCACTTTGAGGGAAAAGTCAACATCCATGAACTTTAAGGTTTGTTGCGTCGAAACTTGGAGGATTTGCTGTGTCGAGCGTGGAGGTCATTGCATCAAAACTAGATGTCTATATTCCTCACATAGTGCACCCAATGATCTAGGGAATTCGAGGTCTGATTTTCTCGCGCACAAGAGGTGAGCTCTCTCTCATATAACCTAGTGTGTGACTCATGTGTAGGTCTCCAGATCCTTATGAACACAGCCTCTCCCCTCTCATTTTTGGTGCTATTAGAATGCGTAAGGCGCTTTCAGCAACCACAAGCAGGCCATCTTTGTGGCATTTCCTCTGCTGATTGCTCCCGCTCCCTTTCTACATGTCCCATACCTGGCGTTTTTGGGATAGCAAATTACCTCTTACATCAGCCCATCGTTTGGCTGTTTGAGGGTGCCTTCTACTGCACGAGATCCAGCCCATCTTTATCCCTGCCTGCTCGTACAATTTTGGTATAGATGTACTGTGTTTTTGCAGCCAGCATTCATCCATAGATCTTCCTTACATAGGGTTTGAAAATCAGCCTCAGATTGCTTCCATGAAGGCCATACGTAGTCCACATAGAGTCGGAGCGCATTGCTACATCAGATATTTGTTTTTTAAGCCAACATTCAACCCTTAAATCTCTCAAATTGGGTGTGCAATCAGTCCTAGATCTTCCCTGTGGTGGCCATACGCAACCCACACCGATTCGTTCTCATTGTTTATCAAACTAGCCCTGAAGGTGCTTAATCTTGAAGAGTTGATGTGGCGGTAATCTTGCTAGAGTCGAGTCAGGCCATGCATCAAGGTATATCATTTGCTATACATTGTGTTTGTGCAATGGAAAGCAAACACCACTCGGGTAAGGGGGTGGGGGACCATTGAAAGGGGCGGTTGGGACCCCATTGGCGTGTTTCTTGTGTGTGTGTGTGTGTGTGTGTGTGTGTGTGTGTGTGTGTGTGTGTGTGTGTGACATTTATCTCTATCGGATCTACTCTTCTCTAAAGCAGATTTCATCTAGATCTTTCTATCAACATTGAGACATCTATCCTTCCATCAAGTTCACTTTTGCTTTTGAAAAAAAATCATCAACACCACAAAGTTTCATTCACTAATTCAAGGTCAACAAAAAGGATTGTGATTGTGTGATTGCTCGATGTTGTCTAATCTCTGAACTCGGTCGCATATGACACAATTGGTGGCCAACCGCTTCAACTACACACCCTCTGTGGCTGTAAGTCCCTAGGTGACAGTGGACACTCCCTTTTGTACGAAGGTAACGTAACAATGTTTAAAGACCTGCACTAGGCAATTAATAATTGCTTGGAGTGCCACATTAGGGTTTCATGCTAACCTTGACTTATCAATCAGATTGCCAAATCGGCAAAGCTTTAGGACAAGGTAAAAATCAACGATTTACATCAATGTTGCAAATAAAAAAGCCAACAATCAAATCTGAGGATTGGAACATGGCAGTCATCATACATTCTATCCATCTTTGCTGGCAATGTCCTCTGTGAATGTTGTGCAATAAATCAAGAACGTTATTCCTCCCCTCCTTTAGCTTTATATACAGGTTCCATTCTGGAGAATGAATCACCAAAAGACTTCCAGGTTCCCATATCAGATGTCCTTTTCTGGTTTTGGAAGAACACTAACTCAACAAACCTTCTCACCTAGAGGAGCCCATTCCCGAAGAATCTATGCCGGCGGCAATCAAGGGAGATGATGAAAGCATTGTGATAGGGAGGCCACTTGGAATAGATACTTGTGATGCATCATTGTGGATGGGTGATTAGAGCATTATTGAGTATTTGACTGTTACAAGCTTGGACACTTCTTAAGCGAGAAATCACACGAGGAAAATCTACAAATAATTGAACTTGAATATATAGATAGATAGATAGAGAGAGTGTCAGGTGCAACGGAATTGAAATGGTAAAGATCTAGGTTTTACACTTCCATAAATCCTTTTCTTTCTTTTCCTTGCGTTAGTGATTGCTTTTAGCTTGAATGATGGTTCCTTTTACTCGTCCCTGAAGAGAGAGAGAGAGAGAGAGAGAGACCCGATGGGGTCCCAACCAACCCTCTCTAGGGCCCCCCACACCATTGCCGATGCGGTATTTGCTTTGATTGCGTAAATGGAATGTACACATACATGCCATACCTCAAGTGCAGACTCTACTCACTCGAATGATGACTGTCGCTAGTAACTCCTCAGGACGAGGCACCTTCGGGGCTGATTTGATACATCTTTGGATCCTTCTCGATGTGGGATTGCGGATGGCCACCAAAGGGTAGATCTGAGACTGAATCGCACTCCCGATGTGAGAGGAATGAAGGGTTGAAATCTGGCTGCAAAAATGCAGATCTGTAACGTAAAATCAGCAGATCTCTCGCGTAAAGCAGGGCTGAAAAATTCAGATCTCGATGACGGTGTGTAACAAACTTGGACACCCAAGTCAAGATTCTACTGCGACACAGCAGAGATTCGCTTCAAATTAACTGATAGAACAAAAGAGACGACACGGCCCGGCGTAGTTCCGTGCCAAGAGGTATTGGCCCCAAAGATTGGCGCCCCTTTCGATATTTATTTTTATATTCTGTGTGCAAAGTACAACTGAGCCCTTGGATGCTCACTCTCAGTCTCTACGTCCAGATGCTCTGCAGAGTGAGACCCTAAGGCCACTTGTAAAGATTACATAGGGTTGCTAAAAGCAGAGCCCCCAAAAGCTTCTAAATTAAAAGCAAGAGTTCCCAAAAGCTGCCCGCCAAAAGCTGTCATCGCATTTTGCGGAAAATCCGCAGTGTCCGTACAGCCAGTGTAAAATGCGGAGGTCCGTACAACCAACGTAATTCATGGAAGTCCGTACGGGCAGCCACGTCAGCAGCCGCTTCGCTTTGTTTTAATGTCCCTAGTGTCACTTTGGGCCCCTTGGCAATAATCCATAAAGTTGGGACAACTTCATTAGGGTGTGTGTATGTGTCTGAGCATTTCCATGTTACCAGTTTGTGACATACCCCCCTCTTGAAAGAATTGTAATCGCCCTCGATTACGCATGCAAAACAGGCAAAGGCCATAAACGGTCTTAGTAGACATTGACTGTCACGTGACACATCCAACCCTATGTGTCCGTGGACAAGCTACAACATGATCAGGGTTCAGTCAGTCCAGTCAGTCTAGATTTAGAAGTGATCTGGCACTTTTGTGAGTCTATTCGTAGACCGTGCATGCCCAATCACTTAGTGTAGATGCATATCCTCTGGTTGCACACAGCATGATCATCAGTATTCCCATCAGAAAATCCATTAGAATCAGTTAGGGGATTTTTCCAGTGCATTTAGCGTATTTTCCCTATTTTTGACATTTTTCACTTATTATTTTTAAGTGACTTTCCAACAAAAGTAGGTAGGGCAATTTTGCTAAGTTAATATTTAAGCAAACCCAAGTTAGCACTCAATGGCAGAAAGAGGCAGCAGGAGCACCGCTCAACAGGCACCTTCTCAACAGGACCCCAAAGGCTTCTAGCGTTTTTGCTCCCCAGCAGCTTAGCTAGCGTCTTTGGACAAGACACAGCAGATCAGCCAACGTTTTGTCCTTGCAGATCCCCGGCGACAAGACCACAACAGATCAGCCTAGAGTTTTTGCATTTGCAGAACCTCGGCGACAGAAACACCATTTTCAGCCCTAGCGTTTTTGCGTCTGCCAGCAACCTCAGCGTTTTGCAGATCTACCGCGACAGAATCAGCCCTAGGACCAGGGTTTTCAGTTTTCAGTAGTTAGACACCGCAGATCAAGTCCTGAACCCCGTAGATCTCACCTTCCCGCAGCAGTTCCTTGCCGCATGGTCAGTTTCTGCAAGGTTTACAGTTTCAGCCCGGAAAACGCAGATTTCAGCATCTGCGTTTTCAGCGTGTCGTCGTCGCATCGTCGCCATCGACATTGTCATGGTCATCGACATAGAGTCATAATTCAGTAGATAGAAGATTAGCAGATTTCAGCCCATAGCGTTTTTGGACAGCAGTAGAAAGGTTGCAGATTTCAGCCCTTAGGTCGACTTCGTCATCGCCGTCGTCATCGTCGACATAGCCTAGACTTGCATCAGTCTCATGTATACCATTTGTACCAGATTGTTCAATCATAAGTAGACCACTCACGCTGACGAAAGTGGGCCTTCGGAGGAGGGTTTTACAACGTCCCTGGTGTCGTATCTCTCTTCTCTCTATCTCGTAGTCTCATACACTTGCACGCACAATGTTCATTCACCTTGTTTGTGATCATAGCATTCTTTGATTAAGAACGGAAGGCTCTCCCTTCCATAAGAACAAAAGAAACCTTGAGCACAGTTCGGAGCACTCATCTTGAGCAAAGCGCAAACAATCATTCTGCTTCATTCTGCTGCAGCCTGCTCCTAACATTGGTATCAGAACTTTGGCAGTGTTCTGTATCACTCAAGGAAAGAACCACAAGATTTTTTTTTTTTGCTTGTTGCGGTCGCACGAACCCAAGTTCGCTTGGGCGTGTCGATTCCTAATCGTGTTTTTGAAGAGTGACAGGAATCCCAAGAAAGAAGGGCTTGTCCAGCCTCCCCTTGTGTCTCTTTTCACTCATTGAGAGCAGACCGTGCACTTAGCGGCCGGCCAATCGATGTGAGGTGGAAAAAAGCAACCTTGGTGTGAGTGCAAGACCGCCAAGGGGTGCGCCTGCAGAAAGGAGTAGAACTCTGGTGAAGAGAAGATCCTTCTCAAACGTGGTTGCAAGCGAAAGAAAACCTCAAGAACCTCAAGAACTCAAGACCCCCAAGAACCCAAGAACCCAAGTTCCTCGTGAACTTAAGAACCCAAGACCACAAGAACCCACGATTGCAGAATGGTCATCACTCGAAGTGGAATGGATACTTCGCTTGGAGGTGATGAGCATGAGAGAGGCGAAGAAGCCCACCAGGAGGTTTTTCCAACCCTTCCCCATCTATGACAGATTGCACTAACTCCTGTGGAGGAGTTGAAGCAGTTGTTTATGGACAGGAAGTTTGACTACGAAGAAAGAATGGCAGCCATAGATTGTGAATAAGATGCAAAAATGGAAGCCATGAAGCGTCAGTACGACTTGGAAGAAAAAGAAAGTGAAGCCAAATTTGATCGAAAGAACAAAGCAAGACCAGCAGAATTTGATCGCGAGAACAAAGCCCTCCAAGAAAAGAGCGACCAACACATGAAAGAGTTCTTGCGACTTTTTTCTCAAGTGCAGGCACCGATGCAAGAGATTCAGGAGAAGGAGACTCTCTCAGTCTCTTTTTCTCCAAAGCATGACACACAGGATTTGCATGATTGAGAGCAGCATGATGATTTGATTGACAGTGATAAGCATGATGATTTGGATGATAAAGACAAGCATGATGATTTGCATGATCAAGGTGTGATTTCTCACAAGCTTGATGAGTTGCATGAAGATGATGTGATTGTTCACAAGGATGATGTGTTAGTGGATGCTTTTTCTAGCGAAGCTAACCTCGTTGTAGATTCGATCAATCACGAAGAATCGATCTTGGCTTTCGAGTCGAGGTCCAAAGAACCCCCACAGGACGATTCGATCATTCAAGAAGAAGCGATCTTGGCTTTGGAGCCTAGGTCTCAAGAACTCTCATAGGAAGTATTATGTGTTCGCATGATTGATACGCACGCATTGTTCGAGTGTTTCATTCGTGATCATTTCCTGTATTTTAGTCAGCATCTTTATGTGATCCCTTTTCCTAGGCATGACATATGGTATGTTGAGCACGTTTCTCTCATGGATGAGCACGAATGTATGTGGATTTCTCATGAAAAGCTGAAAAGTATGTATGTAAGGAAGTCACATTCCATGTCTCTTCCTTGGCATGACAGTTTCCGAACGAGCACATGAAAGTATGAGCACCAAGCATGGGCATTTCCGTTGTGAATTGCCACAATTGATTGCTTTAGATCATAAGAGAAAGATTCGATCTCATTGTTTGCATGTGTTTGATGAACAGGTTGTCACTCCGTCTATTTGTTCATCTACATTGCATGCACAGTCTTTGAGGAAGACAAGATTTTTTCCACTCACTTTACATGGAATAGGTATGCTCATGGTTGGTTTCAGGAATTATCAGCCTCGGAGATTCTTGAAGAAGATGGACCTACGTCCATAGACAAAGTTGAAGCATTGAAGGAGACTCAGAAGACTTTGTGTCGCTTTCGGCGCGGCCCAAAGAAGCAAGCGTTGCAGACCTTTATGAAGTTCAAGTACCGCACGACCCACACATCATAGTGGGCCGGCAAAGAGTCCCTTCCAGGATTCCGGATGCTATTGGCGATCTCCCTCGACGCCATACAGTTCGGTATCAGTACTTCACTTTGAAAAGGAGGGGATGTCACGTGACACATGCAACCCTATGTGTCCGTGGACAAGCTACATCACGATCAGGGTTCAGTCAGTCCAGTCAGTTTAGATTTAGAAGTGATCTGACACTTTTGTGAGTCTATTCGTAGACCATGCATGCCCAGTCACTTAGTGTAGATGCATATCCTCTGGTTGCACACAACATGATCATCAATTTTCCCATCAGAATCCATTAGAATCAGTTAGGGGATTTTTCCAGTGCATTTAGCCTATTTTCCCTATTTTTGACATTTTTCACTTATTATTTTTAAGTGACTTTCAAACAAAAGTAGGTAGGGCAATTTTGCTATGTTAATATATAAGCAAACCCAAGTTAGCACTCAATGGCAAAAGAGGCAGCAAGAGCACCGCTCAACAGGCACCTTCTCAGTAGGACCTCAAAGGCTTCTAGCGTTTTTGCTCCCCAGCAGCTTGGCTAGCGTTTTTGGACAAGACACAACAGATCAGCCAGCGTTTTGCCCTTGCAGATCCCCGGCGACAAGACCACAACAGATCAGCCTAGCGTTTTTGCAATTGCAGAACCTCGGCGACAGAAACACCATTTTCAGCCCTAGCGTTTTTGCATCTGCCAGCAACTTCAGCGTTTTGCAGATCTACAGCGACAGAATCAGCCCTTGAACCAGCATTTTCAGTTTTCAGCAGTTAGACACCGCAGATCAAGTCCCGAACCTCGCAGATCTCACCTTCCCGCAGCAGTTCCTCGCCGCATGGTCAGTTTTCGCAAGGTTTACAGTTTCAGCCCGGAAAACGCACTTTTCAGCGTGTCGTCGTCGCATCGTCGCCATCGACATTGTCATGGTCATCGACATAGAGTCATAATTCAGTAGATAGAAGATTAGCAGATTTCAGCCCATAGCGTTTTTGGACAGCAGTAGAAAGATTGCAGATTTCAGCCCTCACGTCGACTTCGTCATCACCGTCGTCATCGTCGACATAGCCTAGACTTGCATCAGTCTCATGCATACCATTTGTACGAGATTGTGCAATCATAAGTAGACCACTCTCGCCGACGAGAGTGGGGCCTTCGGAGGAGGGTTTTACGTCGTCCCTGGTGTCGTATCTCTCTTCTCTCTATCTCTCAGTCTCATACACTTGCACGCACAGTGTCCATTCACTTTGTTTGTGATCATAGCATTCTCTCATTAAGAACGGACGCACAATGTCCACTCACTTTGTTTGTGATCATAGCATTCTCTCATTAAGAACGGAAGGCTCTCCCTTCCATAAGAACAAAAGGAACCTTGAGCACAGTTTGGAGCACTCATCTTGAGCAAAGCGCAAACAATCATTCCGCTGCACCTAACACTGACTGTTAGTACCGACGTACTAGACACGACACATCTAGCACTTGTACAAAACGACAGTCACATCGCAGGACATCACATGACAAATTACAGACAAATTCATTTTCAAATCTCAAACCATGACCATCGGCAACGTATTTAGTAATTGCATCTAGATCCATTCCGGACCTCACGAATGCCCGATTATCTAAATCTTATTGCAATCATGTCTATAGAGATTTATGAGACCGAAATGTTGCAGTCATTTCGTCTTTCAGTTCCTGCACTCAAACAACTTACAAGTCAAGTACAAATCAATCATTTTCATTTTCGGGAATTCTTTCATAAAGTCATACAGCAGAATACTAGTCAGCCCATTAGTATCCCTGAAACGCAAAGGGTACATCAGTGACTCTATTCAATATCGGGGTAATTCGTTGACAAAGGAGCGGAGTGACTCCCCTCTTGTGCAAACCCGTTGCACTAGATTCACCCTCGCTGAATTCGGGGTTCTATTGGAGTAGACTATGCTAAACCGAATGCTTCAAGGTAAAGTTCCAAAATTTGAGGAGTATCTGCTAGGCACTCCTCCTCCATCCACTTCGCATCCAATGCATGATAGTTCTTGAATTTAACCAAGACCCGCCTCGTCGCTTTACCTTTTATCTTTCTGTCCTTCTGTGCCAAAATCTATCCTGGAACGAGTATCTCCTCGCTTTCCTCCACTTCGGATTGCTCATCAGGTTCCCCATCATCGGGCACATCACTTTTAAAAGGCTTCAATAGACTCACATCAAATGCATTGTGAATCTTCCAAGTATCGGCAGCGTGAGTCTCAAGGAGACATCATTTATCTGGAAAGGGCCATAATACCTCATGCTAAGCTTTGGAAAAAGCCGCTCCTTCCCTTTTTCTTTCTTAGGCGTGCGCAATCGTCTTCCTTTAATTTCAAATCTCGTTGATGTCGATTTGCTGCCTTTTTATGTTGTTCTTGAGATCTCGCTAAAGCCTCCCGAACCTTGGCAAATGTAGTGTCGAAGTCCCTCGTGTATTGGTCGGCTTCAAAAATCTTATCTGTAGTGCTAAGGAAGGGTGGAACCTTCGGAGCACCTTCAATGATCTCAAATGGCGCCTTCCCTGTCGAAGAGTGGATCGTGTGATTGTAGGCAAATTCCACCAAGGGCAAATTTTTCTCCCATCGAGTCTTGTGATCAGAGATGTAAGACTTCAATAAATCCAGAACAACTGAATTTGCAATTTCAAATTGCCCATCTGTTTGCGGGTGGAATGATGACAAAAATTGCAACCGTGTGCCAATGTTCTCTCAAATAGCCCTCCAAAACAAACTCGTGAATTGGGGATATGTCGAAGACTCTGGTTGCCTCTTCACAGAAAACCTTTCACTGGCTGCTTTTGACGCTTGGATGACTTGTTACGTCAAACAAAATAAACCAGCAGTGTAGAGTTTTTTTTTATGCTAATCAATTGCCCTCAATTTTAAAAGTGGTCGCCCAGTCCCAAATTCTTTAAACTTTATGTGAACTCACCCCTTCAAAAATTCCCTCAACTTACGTAAAGATGCCTGCAAGTCAGCGATCCCAAAATTTGCACACTGCTCTTTCTCCCAGCGCTTGATCAGTTCGTGAGCTTGTTCCAAGTTATCAGTTACTTTCTCTAAGCAATGAGGATGGCTCGATCAAAAGGTGGCAACGACCATATTATGCCCGAAGACCCGATAGCAGTTCTCAAAGAGTAGATGGCGGCACTTTGCACGAGTCTTGCATCAATTCACACTCGCTTGGAGCAGATGCAGATGCAGACGCAAACCGCTTCCCGAAGTCATACTACTACTTCGCGGACTATACATGCCGATTCTCCGACATCTTTTGAAGCTTCAGTGGCCGACCATGACGAACCGCTCAAATCAAAGGTTTCGCAGCCCAAATTTTCTCACCAAAGCATGGTTTCTCAGAGACAACTAGACACAAAAAACTCAAGTCAGTTTACCAATAGTTTCACTCGAAGCAGATAAAGATTCAATCTTTTCTTGGATAAAGCTCGAAGTTACATCATCTGTTTTCAATTTGGAAAAATCGGTATGGTTAATAACAATGCCATGACATGGGACTTAACGGTTATAGCCTTGGATGCAGAAGCAAGCAGAAATACATTTTCCTTCTCTCGAGTTTCTACAACTACCTTGGGTTTTATTTTAAATGGGAGGGAATGCCACGATTGTGTATTACCTTCTTCGCTTGATTCTTTTGTAGATACGAAGACGCACCAGATTCGAGACCCCGATTCTCCAAAGGATGCGTCCCTTCGCCCAAGAGTTGCACCTGTTCGGCGAATAGCCATGCCTCTTTAGCGAATGGCTGCACCTTTACGCAGAAGGGTCACGACTCTACAGCAGAGGGACACGACTATTTGTAAGGTGCAGCGGAAGTGAATGTTGAACTTTGCTCAAGATGAGTGCTCCGAACTGTGCTCAAGGTTCCGTTTACTTACGGAAGGGAGAGCCTTTTGTTCCTTTAATGAGAGAGTGCAAGTGATCACAAACAAGTGGATAAACACTGTGAATGAAGGTGCTGAGACTGAGAGATAGAGAGAGAAGAATACGACACTGGACAAGTTGTCAAACCCTCCTCCGAAGGCTCCACTCTCTATGGCGAGAGCGGTCTACTATTGATTGCACAAATCTCTACAATGCTTGGACTTGCCGACAATGTCGACGATGACGAGACGGGCTGAAATCTGAAAATGCTAATGGCTGAAATCTGCAAATCTTTATCTGCTGAATTTTGACGCTATGTCGGTGATGATGTCGATGGCGACGATGCAACGACGATGCACTGAAAACGCAGATGCTGAAATCTGCGTTTTCCGGGCTGAAAATGCAAACTGTGGCTGATCTAACCGTGCGGCGAGGATCTGCTGCGGGAAGGTGAGATCTGCGAGGTTCGGGACTTCTACTGTGGCGTCTGACTGCTGAAAACTGAAAACGCTGGTGCAACTTGTGGTCTTGTCACGGAGAATCTGCAAAACGCTAGGCTGAATGTTGTCCTGCTGCATAAACGCTAGGCTTCTGCCGTTGTGTGCTACTGCCGGATTGTCTTAAAGCTAGGTTGATGCTGTGGATGAAAACGCTAGGCCTTCAGATGCAAAAACGCTAGATGTGCTGATGTGGGGAGATTCTTGCTGAGAAGGTGCCTGTTGAACCTTGGTCCTTGCTGCCTTTTCTGCCAGAAAGTGCTAGCGCTAGGTTTCTTATATACATGCTTGGTAAATTTACCCTACCTAGTTCCCAACAAAAGTCACTTAATAATAATAAGTGAAAAATGACTAAAATAGGGAAAATAGGTCTATGCACTGTAAAAATGCTTTTGATGAGTTTTGATGGAAATGTGATGATCATGGTGTGTGCAACCAGAGGATATGCATCTACTCTAAGTGTCTGGTCATGCATGGTTTGCGAACAGACTCACAAAAGTGCTAGATCACTTCCTATTCTAACTGAACTGAACCCATGTCATGAAGTAGCTTGTCCACGTACACATAGGGTTAGATGTGCGCCTGACATCCCCTCCTTTTCAAAGTGAGGTACTGGTACCGAATTGTATGGCGTCGAGGGAGATCGCCAAATCTTGGAAAGGACTCTTCGCCAGCCCACTTTGATGTGTGGGTCGTGCGATACTTGAACTTCATAAAGGTCTGCAACTCTTGCTTCGTTGGGCCGCGCCGAAAGCGAACGAAAGCGACACAAAGTCTTATGTGGCTCCTTCAATGCTTCCACTTCGTCTATAGTCATGCGTCTACCTTCTTCAAGAATCTCCGAGGTTGAAAATTCCTGAAACCACTTCCAACACAAAAACATGAACATACCCATTTCATATAAAGTGACTGGAAAAATACTATTTATTCGAAAAAACTGTGCATGCAATGCAAATGAACAAAGTGACGGAGTGCCAAACCGTTCATCAAACACACGCAACATTGGACTCGAATCTTAACTTTCTGATCTAAATCAATCAACTGTGGCAAATCACAATGGAAATGCCTATGCTTGATGCTCAATCCTTCTTGTGCTCTTTTGGATACTGTGTCATGCCAAGGAAGAGACATGGAATGTGAATTCCTTGAATGTAAACATTTCATCTTTTCATGAGTAATCCGCATGCATCCGTGCTCATTCATGAGTGAATCGTGTTCATCGTACAATATGTCATGCCTATGAAAAGGGATCACATAAGGACGGTGACTAAAATACAGGAAAGCATCACGAATGATTTGTTCTTCCGACATGATGTATCCTCCTAAAATTCCTTGTTCTACTTTTTCATCTGGAGTGAGCTTAGGTTTAGCAATTGTGTTAGCTTTACCCTTAGGTTCATTTGGAGAGTTCTTTTCTGAGAGACTATTGGAAGATTGGTTAGAAGAGTTACCGTTCTTACCATTCTTGCCGTTCTTACCGTTCTTACTGTTCTGAAGAGTCTGAGTGGTACTTGGTGAAGTCTTGTTTTCCTTAGGCTTTCCCTTGTTGTGCTTCATCTCCTGTGAGAGAGCAATTGCTACCGCCTTGTTGAGATCCGCGGGGTCAAAGAATTCTACATCAAACTTGGTATATTCGTCCAACCCAAAAAGGAAAGCCTCTTTGCGCTCATCATCCGATTTGCGTAATTGGGTGCCGAGCTGCAAAACACGGCTAGAAAAAGACATGACTGGCATACCATTCTGCTTGAGATTGCGCCAATCCTCTTTCAACCGCGCTAGGTACTGTGGTGGCATAAACTGCGCCTTGAGCTTGTCTTGGAAGTCGGCCCAATTGAAGGAAAGGGGCGCGTCTTTATCGGCTTCCTCTAGGTGCACGGCCAACTGGGCCAATTAATGGCATCACCGGCAAGGTACATGGCTGCCGTCAAAACCTTGCTATTGCCCGTCTTCTTAGTTGTCGCAAAATAAGCATTAAATTGGTGCAACCAAGAATGAATAACACTAGCATCCATCTTGCCATCATACTTATTGAACGTGACCTTCTCTGTGATGGGGTTGTTGGAGTCCGAATCTCGGCTTGTGTCACTTGATGAACTACCAACCTCTTTGGCAAGCTCGGACTTCGAGGTGAGAACCTATCGGACCAACTCTTGCATGCGTAGTTCTCTCTATGCCTCACGCTGTGCCTGTCTTTCTTCGGCCGCCAAGCGCGCTTGCTCACGCTCCATGGCTTCCTGTCGTTCTGCTTTTCTTTCTTTTCGTTCCTCGGCCACTAGGCGCGCTTCACGGTCCAAGGTTTCTTGTTTGTTTTGGCGTTCACGCTCCACGGCTTCCTGTCGTTCTGCTTTTCTTTCTTGTTGTGCCATTGCAACGCGATTCGCTTCTTGTTGTTGTGCCATCATGTCCATCATCGACTTGACCAAAGCCTTCATAGAAGTCGGTGCAATCCGTGGCATAGATGGGGAAGGGGGAGGGTCAGAAAAACCTACCGGTGAGGAAAATTCTTCTTCGCCACTGCCATGCTCATCACCTCCATGCGAAGTGTCCATTCCGCTTTGGGTATGACCATACACTGAAGTCGTGGGTTCTTAAGTTCACGAGGAACTTGGGTTCTTGTGATTCTTGGTTCTTGAGGTTCTTCTTTAGCTTGTAATCTGTGTTAGAGAAGGATCTTCTCTTACCCGAGGTATACTCTTCCTCGCGGGCGCACCCCTTGACGGCCTTGCGCTCACACCAAGGTTGCTTTTTTCCACCTCACGTTGATTGGCCGGCCGCTAAGTGCACGGTCCGCTCGCCATTATTGAGAAGAGAGCAAGGGGAGGCTGGACAAGCCCTTCTTTCTTGGGTTTCTTGTCACTCTTCAAAAACACGATTAGGAATCGACACGCCCAAGTAGACTTGGGTTACGTGCGACCGCAACAAGCAAAAAAAATTATGTTGTTCTTGTGGTTCTTTCCTTGAGTGATACAAAACACTGCCAAAGCTTTGATACCAATGTAAGGTGCAGCGGAAGTGAATGTTGAACTTTGCTCAAGATGAGTGCTCCGAACTGTGCTCAAGGTTCCTTTTACTTACGGAAGGGAGAGCCTTCCGTTCCTCTAATGAGAGAGTGCAAGTGATCACAAACAAGTTGATAAACACTGTGAACGAAGGTGCTGAGATTGAGAGATAGAGAGAGAAGAATACGACACCAGACAAGTTGTCAAACCCTCCTCCGAAGGCCTCACTCTCTATGGCGAGAGCGGTCTACTATTAGGTTTCTTATATAGATGCTCGGTAAATTTGCCCTACCTAGTTCCCAACAAAAGTCACTTAATAATAAAAGTGAAAAATGGCTAAAATAGGGAAAATAGGTCTATGCACTGTAAAATGCTCCTGATGGGTTCTGATGGAAATCTGATGATCATGCTGTGTGCAACCAGAGGATATGCATCTACTCTTAAGTGTCTGGTCATGCACGGTCTGCGAACAGACTCACAAAAGTGCCAGATCACTTCCTATTCTAATTGAACTGAACCCATGTCATGAAGTAGCTTGTCCACGTACACATAGGGTTAGATGTGCACGTGACACTATTGGCCTAGAGTCATGTCTCTTGACCTATGGTCATGTCTTTTCATCGTGTCTCTTCCGTTTCTACATAAGAACACCCTTGTAACACATTTCGATAATTGAATCAATCAATCAATCAATCAAACATAGAGTCTTCTAAGTTTTATCTCTGAGTCAAGTTTAAGTTTCTTAAATCTTAATCATGAGTTTAAGTACTTAATTAAGGACTAGTCACTAGAATCCTCACATGGCATTCATGTTGTATGCAGTTCCCTGTGGTGCAACTAGTCAAGGGTAGACTATGCGCTGCAATTCCTTGCTTGTACATACGCAATAGGGCAAGGTTTTCCTCAAGTTTTCCATCACTTTTTCTGAGTTTTTTTGCTGAACTTTGTGGGTTTTCAAATTAGTCTTGATTTGGATGGGTTTTGGTCAAACTATGTGTATATATGGGAGCGCCTATGGAGTCTCTCCTAGCACATGGAAGGGCGTTTGAAAAGAAGTGAAGCTCTTGGTTTTATAAAAAAAAGTGCAGAGATTTTCTTTGTTTTTTCCTACCATTTTTCTTTGGTTTTCTTGATCCCTTTGCTTTCTTTGATGCATCCAAGCATAGTGGGAGTTGTAGCGATGTAGAGGGAAGCTAGTCGAGGGTAGTGGAGGTTGAGTGCGAGTGAAGTTTTACAAAACGGGAGCGTACACGAGCACTTAGAAATCTGAAAAATAAAATACTTTGCAAAAGTGAGAGAAGGGAGAAGATCGACACAGTATTGGGGACTAGAAGATGGGCTTGTCCCCTCCCGTCAAGAGTATTCTTTATTCAGGGAGAATTCTTATACAAGCACGAGAACCCGAGGAAACCCCTCCGTTCTGTAATCTTAGACCCGAAGGTCGTGCTTTCCCGTAAAGGGCTTGGGCACAAGGCCGTTCCTTCCCGTAAGGGACTTAGGCACGAAGCCGTACTCTCCCATAAGGGACCTAGGCGTGAAGCTGTACTTCCCGTGAGGGGCTTTCCCGTAAGACGGGAGATTCCTGCAAAACAAACCACACAAAGCAATAATTCTCAATGCGTATCAACACCTTATACCTGTCGCTCCTTGCTCGGAAAAACGACCTCCGTACTTAGTCGTCACACGAACACATGCAATTTCCGTCGCCAACCCTTGCTCCAGAATCCCAGCGCTAGCTCCTTCTGCTGCTTCCGGCGTGTCTAAAACTGTAACACTTGCTGCCCTTTTATAGGCCTTTGCACCCGGCGGGAATAGGAGCCGAAAAAGCAGAACCCTGGCGCCCCTAGAGAGAGGAGAGAGAGAGATCGCTGAATTTGCCGGTTTTAGAGAGAGGAGAGAGAGAGATCGCTGAATCTGGCCTGCGTAGCTTATTAGCGCTGAGTTTTTTTAGAGAGCCTTGCTTTATTTTATTATAAAAGGGTTGGTCACTTAAAAGTGATTGTCCACTTAATAAAATAAAGTGTGAACCTGTTCAAACTTTAAAAACTCACTTAGTTAGTGAAAATAATGCTACATGAACACATTCCAGGCGTCCCCGGGTGCAGAACACGGGCACAAATGCAATGCAGACAGACTCCTTGCGGGAAAGCATCTGCCCTCTCGCGAATGTTCCTGCTTTTCGTAAAAAGCTTCATTGAACCCATCTTTATTCTTGTGCTTGCGTTCTTACGCGTATTTTCTTACTCAGTTCGGATTTCCTCCTTAGCCTACGGAATGCCCCATCATGTGACGCATCAGGGGCACTCGTAACCCGGCCCTTTCCACCGAACTTACGGAAACTCCTTCGCGATGTTTACCGTCACCCATCAAGTGACACATCAGAGTTGTCCGTTCTTGATGGTACTTCTTATAGCTACAATCTTTTAACAGTTCTTAGTGTACACAATAAAATATCCTAGAAAAAAAATTAATCATTAAAAGAAAAAGAATAGTCCAATTAGCAACATCCCTCTGGCTTCTAAACAGTTGACCTCAACTGTAGTGCTTGGACATATACCTCCAGTATCTCGGGATAAGCTGCTAATTCCTCCCGCGTCATCCACTGAGCATCTAGATTCGAATAGTTCTTAAACTTAACCAAATACTTCCGTGTTATTTTTCCGGACTTGAGAGGCCACTCCTGATGACTTACTATCTACTCCGGTCGGAGTATTTCTTCTGTTTCCTCAACCTCAGAAGGTTCCTCAGCACTATGCTGGCTCGGAGGCGGTCCCACATACGGCCGTAGTAAACTGACATGGAAAGCATTATGGATCCTCCAATTAGGCGGTAGTTCTAATCGGAAGGTGACATCATTCACTCGCTCAGTGATCTTAAACGGCCCATAATAACGGGTAGAAAGTTTTACCACCTTCCCCTTATGAGACTCTTGTTTCTTAAGTCTTGCCTTCTCAAACTTGAGTAAGACTAACTGTTTGACTGTTAAGTCTAGATTCCTCCTGTGCTTGTTTGCAGCTTTCTTATGCTTTTCCTGAGAGCGTAGAATAGCTCTCCTAACTTGCCCGTAGGCTGTGTTCAAATCCCGGACAAATTCATCTGCTGTAAAGATCTTATCCTTAGTTAAAAGGATTGGTGGAAGCAAAGGCTTACCATAGAGAATCTCAAAAGGTGCTTTCCCCGTCGATGAGTGTATGGTATTGTTATATGCATACTCGACAAGAGGCAAATATTTCTCCCAATCAGATTGCCGGTCTGACACATAAGCTTTTAACATATCCAATACTGTGGAATTGGCTAGCTCACTTTGCCCGTCCGTTTGAGGATGGTAGGCAGATGAAAAATTCAACTTCGTACCAAGATTATCCATCAAGGCACGCCAAAAATTTCCTGTCATGCAAGGATCTCGATCACTCACAATAGACTTAGGCATTCCATGATGCTTAAAGATCTGTGCCAGAAAAACCCTAGCCATATGATCTGCTTTGATCGTTTTCTTGACTGGTATAAAGTGTGCTTGCTTGCTAAACCTGTCCACAATGGTCCAGATCGCGTCATTTCCAGTCTGAGTTCTAGGGAGGTCCATGATGAAGTCCATGGCAATACTTTCCCAAGGTTCATTAGGCACAGGCAATGGTTGTAGCAACCCAGGCGTCTTATGCCGATCATACTTCACTTTTTGGCAAACCAAGCATTCCCTGACATACTTATCAATGTCTGTTTTAAGGCGAGGCCAAAAGAAATATCTTTCCATTGCTAAGGTCGTAGGGAGAATACCCCGATGACCCGCATAAGGCGAAGCGTGGGCTTCATCCATGATCTTCTTTCTTAATGGTTCCGCCACACATATGGCCTGATGGTGGTAGAGATAACCGTCCCGAATGGAATAGAGAAACTCATTCTCTCCACGATGTAGCTTTCCCCAAATGGTGGAGAAATCTGGATCATTCGGATACAAATCTGGTAGTGCTTCTAGTTCTTGGTGATACACCGAAGTGATAGCGTTCACCCTTGGCCGCCTAGACAATGCGTCCGCGACCACATTCTTACTCCCAGCCGTGTGAAGGATCTAGAAGTGAAACATAGACAAAAAGTTTGCCCATCTCAGCTGCTTCTCAGATAGTTTCCTTTGCGTAAGAAAATGCCGCAAACTCTGGTGATCAGTCTTGATCACAAAATCCGCTCCTAGAAGATAGTGCTTCCAGTTGGATAAGGCGTGAATCACAGCCGTGAGTTCCTTTTCGTAGATTGATGCATGCAACTCTGCATCCTTGAGCCGTCTGCTTTCGTAGGCCACTGCATGGCCTTCTTGGTTTAACACTGCTCCGATGCAATCGCCTGAAGCATCGCAGTGAACCTCAAATGGTTTCCTTAAGTCAGGCACTATCAAAATAGGTCCATGGCTTAGCAAGGACTTGAGCCGATCAAAAGCTCCTTGTTGTCTCGATCCCCATCTGAAAGGAATCTTCTTCTTTGTCAAGTCATGAAGTGGTCCTGCTACATGAGCAAATCCTCGGACAAACCTTCGATAATACGAACATAATCCCAGGAAACTACGTGCATCATGTACCGTAGTGGGAATAGGCCAATCTTCTACCACTCGGATCTTGGCAGGATCCATACTCACTTGATTGTGAGAGACTATATGGCCGAGATAGTGTATCTCTGAGAGAAAGAACTCGCTCTTCTTTGCATTCACATGCAACACTAGGTCCAAGTGCTTCCGATGTTCCTCTTCTGACTTAGAGAAGATGAGTATGTCGTCAACGAATACTCCCGTAAAAGCTCGATACGGGCTGAAAATGCGGTCCATCATGCGATTGAACGTCGCAGGAGCATTGGTCAAGCCGAAAGGCATTACCAAAAATTCATATAGTCCAAAGGTGGTGCGGAAAGCAGTCTTATGGACATCCTCAGGGGCGATCTGTATCTGATGATACCCACTCTTTAAGTCTATGCGACTAAAGACACTTGCACCCTGCAACTTATCAAGTATATCATCAATCCGAGGGATCGGAAAGCGATTCTTGACCGTGATCTTGTTTAAAGACCTATAGTCTATGCACATTCGAAACGTGCCATCTTTCTTCTGCACCAGTAGAACTAGAGAGCAGTAGGGTGAAGCATCCTCAACAATGACTGCTGACTCCATCATCCTCTGAAGAGTATCATGCGGATACACTTTCATACTCTTTCGAAGCTGTGGTTGGAGACCTGCTTCGAACTTTCGTTTCTTTTCCTCGTCGGCAATCTTCATGAAGGGAGTGACCTTCAGAAGGACCGACCAATACTTGTCCACATAGGTCGTTACTCTTTCATGTTCCTTCTGGGCAAGCCAGTCCCATTCCTTCCGTATGTCCTGCTCGAAGTCAGGCGGAAGAAATTGTTCATAAAATTCGGATTTGAAGCTCTCCCAAGTTCTGGCCTGAGAACCTTCCAGAATCTTGGCTAACCACCAATTACTTGCCGTTTCCTTGAGGTGCATCCCCACATGACGTAATTTGGATCTTTCTGTGAAGTGCCCATTGGTAAAGGCTACTTCAAACTGTCTGATGAAGGACAGTGCTTTGGAGATGTCTCTCCGTCCATTGTAGGTTTCGAACTTGATGTCCTTGTCGCCCGATTTGAAGACTCTCATGCGATGTTGAGACTTACGACCATGCTTCTTGAATCGAGGCTTATCTTTAGGTTGATGTAGGGTAGTAGTAGTAGCGGCTTCCTTCTTCTGACGAGATGATCGAGAAGTAGAAGTATAATCAGGAGAGTAGGATGGAGATGAGATAGAGATGTCCTTGCTCTCGTCTAGCAAAGAGAGCGCTTTTTCTTGGCCTTTCCTTGGAGTAGGCCGTTCATTCCGATCCGAAGATCCTTTGTGCACCTCGGCACGTTCTTCTTCTCTTTCCTCTTGTGGTCTCACGCCAACAGTGTGGTCTGGATGCCCGGCTGCATCGGTTCCATTCGTTTTCTTCATTCCGCCCAAGAGCTTTTGGACTTCTGTCAATAGTAAGATTTGTTGCAAATCCGCAAGCTGAGCTTGCACTTGTTGAAGCTCCTCTTCAACGCTTCTCCCTTGGCCCGACATGGTTCTTCCCGTTCTTCCCGGAATTGTCCTTCTTTGAAGAGAAAGAGAGGAGTCCGAGCTCTGATACCACTGTCACAAAACGGGAGCGTACACGAGCACTTAGAAATCTGAAAAATAAAATACTTTGCAAAAGTGAGAGAAGGGAGAAGATCGACTCAGTATTGGGGACCAGAAGATGGGCTGGTCCCCCCCCCCCCGTCAAGAGTATTCTTTATTCAGGGAGAATTCTTATACAAGCACGAGAACCCGAGGAAACCCCTCTGTTCTGTAATCTTAGACCCGAAGGTCGTGCTTTCTCGTAAAGTGCTTGGGCACAAGGCTGTTCCTTCCCGTAAGGGACTTAGGCGCGAAGCCGTACTCTCCCGTAAGGGACCTAGGCGTGAAGCCGTACTTCCCGAAGCCGTACTTCCCGAAGCCGTACTTCCCGTGAGGGGCTTTCCTGTAAGACTGGAGATTCTTGCAAAACAAACCACACAAAGCAATAATTCTCAATGCGTATCAACACCTTATACTTGTCGCTCCTTGCTCGGAAAAACGACCTCCGTACTCAGTCGTCACACGAGCACTTGCAATTTCCGTCGCCAACCCTTGCTCCAGAATCCCAGCGCTAGCTCCTTCTGCTGCTTCCGGCGTGTCTAAAACTAGAACACTTGCTGCCCTTTTATAGGCCCTTGCACCCGGCGAGAATAGGAGCCGAAAAAGCAGAACCCTGGTGCCCCTAGAGAGAGGAGAGAGAGAGAGATCGCTGAATCTGCCGCTTTTAGAGAGAGGAGAGAGAGAGATCGCTGAATCTGGCCTGCGTAGCTTATTAGCGCTGAGTTTTTTTAGAGAGCCTTGCTTTATTTTATTATAAAAGGGCTGGTCACTTAAAAGTGACCGCCACTTTTAAGTTACCAGCCACTCAATAAAATAAAGTGTGAACCTGTTCAAACTTTAAAAACTCACTTAGTTAGTGAAAATAATGCTACACGAACACATTCCAGGCGTCCCCGGGTGCAGAACACGGGCACAGATGCAATGCAGACACAGACTCCTCGCGGGAAAGCATCTGCCCTCCCACGAATGTTCCTGCTTTTCGTAAAAAGCTTCATTGAACCCATCTTTATTCTTGTGCTTGCGTTCTTACGTGTATTTTCTTACTCAGTTCGGATTTCCTCCTTAGCCTACGGAATGCCCCCTTACTGATGCCCCTGTCACCCATCATGTGACGCATCAGGGGCACTCGTAACCCGGCCCTTTCCACCAAACTTACGGAAACTCCTTCGCGATGTTTACCGTCACCCATCAAGTGACACATCAGAGTTGTCCGTTCTTGATGGTACTTCTTATAGCTACAATCTTTTAACAGTTCTTAGTGTACACAATAAAATATCCTAGAAAAAGAAATTAATCATTAAAAGAAAAAGAATAGTCCAATTAGCAACAGAACCTATCAAAATTTGTGAGCAAGGATCAGCCCACATTATCTTTAGAGAGCTATTCTCTTAATTCTCTATCTTCATGTTGGTTTGAGGTGTTGTAGAGGCCAGCCCCCCAATCCTTCACAACATCTGCCTATGTATCCATATGTATGGAATTCTGCATGTGTGCGTATGAATCCGTACGATATGGAATTTCGTACGGTGATGATCTAAGCGCTCGTTGGAAGTAGGACTCTGGGAAAATTTTTTACCCGTTTTCTGTGTTTTTTTGGCACGATTGTCACCTGTGTTGTTGTGGCCAGCTATGTGGCTTCGTTGGCCATTTGTGTGTGATTGGGAAGCTAAAAGAGTCTTAAGAGTGAAGACTCAAGCGCTTGAAGGCTTGGATCTCTACAGAGTGCACGGTGAAGAGCTTGGAGGCAAAATGGTAGCAACATGCGAACTTGAAGCTGCTTGTGGCTTGACTCTCTCCAGACAAGACTCCTCACTCAAGTCTCGACTCTTGACTCGCAATTTCGGACAAGTTCAAAGTTTAAACTTTAATGTTTAGACTTGAAGGCGAGTCATCCCTCCTTGGTTTTACCCAATGCCTTCTGTGTCTCTAGCAGGTCATTCACGTTGGTCTTGCAAATATTGTGCAAGTGTACATGTATGGATAATGCATCTGATTTTATTTGAGCTGGCGAATTGGTTGAACACTAGTGGCTGACTATTTTCCACACACTGTGCATGCCATTGCGTGGACCTCTTGTTTGAGGACATTGGAAACCAAGCATCATCATTTGTAATATTTATCACAAGAAAATCAATAGTGTATAAATGTTGGAGATTGTGTTTTCTCCTCCTTTTTGGCAAGTGACTAGGCTCATTGTGAAGATATGTCTGGGCCCATTTCAAAGATTTTGTGTCACCATGGACCTGTATGTATGAGCTACCGCAAACTCTATGGTGGTGATTTGAATTAGATTCTATAGTGGTGATATATTTGAGTTTGGATATGCACTGAAGGTTGCACTTTGCTAAAATTTTGTGCTGTAATGCTTCATTTCAAGCATCTTGACATTGCAGACTGTTGGTTTAGTTTATACCTATTTGAAAACCCAAGAAATCGTTGATCGTCTCATGGCTTGGTGTTGCAAGAGATATGAATGAATTTGATTTCGCTTGTTTGTCACGTCTTTGGTGATAACAACTTTAAAGTCTTTGTGAAGAATAAATCTGGTCAAGCAAGCTCTTTACATGTTTTACTTGTTTCTCATGTCTATTTTATTGTAAGTCATTGCTGTTGTTTCTGATTTTTCATAATGTCAGATATTGAAAATTAAAACTTGTTGCCTGTTTGGATATATGCATGTCATTTGACTGTGTGTTTTGTGCAAGTGTCATAGTTTTTCTCTGACCGTTTCATGAGTTCAGATCTTTTGATTCGACCCTCCAAAGGTTTATTGAAAAGAATATATGCGACAACCCTAACCAGCATTGTGGGAAACACCCACCAGGTTGATCTCTCGAAACACGTTTCTCATTCCGAAACATTTCAGGATTGGCGAAACGGCTGCCATGTGGTGTTTCAAATCGTTTCAGACATATGAAACGTGGAGTTTCGGGCTGCTTAGCCGAGTAAGGTTCATTTCAAGGTACAAGGGTGCACACCTGAGTGAACCTTGTAGTCCGTCAAATGCAAGCAACAACCTATGCGGCTGTTGTATCCTCTTTATGTTAATGGGGTGGCTTGTGTGATCCATGTATTGAGAAGTAGAAGAGGTCTTCGTAGTCATAATTTTCATGTTGTTATCTGCTTTTAGCAGCAAGATTCATTGTTCTTTCTTGACTCTTGAGTCTCTTGTTATAATAAATTTGAGTGAGGAAAATTGAAATCCAACCTTTGGTCCCTTGATATAGAGTTGAGTAATCCAAATTTGTGTTTTTTGTTTGTACGTGGTCCACAATTGTATGATTTTTTCTAGATGAAAGAGTTTAATAAGTTACTTGAAAAATTGATAGTAGCACACCCTTGTTGACATGGCGTTTCCCTGTTCGACCCTCAAATAATTAGGCGTTTCCGTTTCCATTTCCTCATTTCCGTTTTCCACAACTCTGACCCTAGCTCAAGAAGCCATGCCCAAGTCCTTTATGCCAACCACTTTTTGGGCTGTTCTTTTCACTGCATGTGGCAATTACGTCTTCTCAGAACAGCAAAATAGTGATTGTGTGTGTCGTCAAGTTTGTGACTGACTTTAATGGTGAACTCTTTGCAGAGATATTTGCAACAACATGAAGAAGTGGAGATGTCAGGGATCGGAATGGGTATGTTTCCTTTGCTTTCTGAAACAACATTTCTTTGTATGTAACTGGAGTTGAGCATAGTTCCATCAATGCTCTGGGTAGGAAAACAATGCAAACAATTGGCCAAGATTGGCAAATCCAATCAGAGACTGGATGACCTTTTATTTGCTTCTATCCTATGTGAAAATGGCATTTACTGATAATGAATAGGCTAGCCTTTTTTGAAGAGAAGGACAAAGAGAATACCCAGTACTGAAAGCATATTCCTCTATTATTATGGCATGCTAGTTGTAGAAGCGCCATCACCCCCATTATTTCAACCAGTGAATAATGGAGCATTTTTGCCGATGTTGTTTGTTGACTTTATGTTGTGTTTTGCAGCTGTCACTACTTTGGTGACTGTAGCAGAAATTTTGAAAAGCCAGCAGCTAGCTGTGGAGAAAAGTATCTCTCTCTCTCTCTCTCTCTCTCTCTCTCTCTCTCTCTTTCTCGGGTGTGCATGTGTGTGTGTGTGTGTGCGCGCGCTACTATAAAAGTGTGTGTGTGCGCACGTTAATAAAAAGAGGAAAATGGTATAACCTTTCTATCACCCAAGTGTGGTAGATTGGTTATGCCATTTCCCTCTTGAATAGCAGGTCTTGAGTTCAACTCTCCTCGTCGGCTAAATATTTAAGGTCTCTTGGGACGGTTTCCTACGAAAACTCTCTTCTTCTTCTCTCTCTCCCCCCCCCCCCCCCCAATTCCTGATTTCTTAGTATTGTATTTTGAGCTCCCAGGTAGAGAGCTCCATCCATCCATCCACACATAATTTTCAGTCCAGTGTTGTCTTGGACCTTCTCTTGGATCCCAGAGGGTGCTGATAGTTGTGTTATTTGATCTGCCTCATAGGGGCATTGTTAGATGGTAATGGTACCAGAAGCCACCACTCTAATACATTGACACCGAGCTTGATGTGAGTCACATGGATGTTTTGGTTCATATTGATTGTATACTATGACACCATTGATACGCTGTGCATGGTTTTGTCTCATAGGCAAGTTCTCTTTGGCCTCTACGAGACGTTAATAAATTCTCTCTCTCTCTCTCTCTCTCTCTCTCTCTCACACACACACACACACACACACACACACACGTTTTCAACTTCTTCTCTTTGCAGGTATCGTCACATCCATTGTGGATCAATGGGATGATTCAAAGGAACGCATGGTACAAAAGGCTAAGGTAAGCTTGAATATGGCCGATTGCCTAATCTTTCAATGTGTTTATGGTGACTTTTTATGTTTCAGGTAGTAATCACTTTGGCAAAATCAAGTATGTTTGATGAATTGATAGCATCCACTACTTTTGATGATGACGAGTCTGAATTTTGTGAAGAAGTAGATTAACTTTACGGATGGAGATTCAAAGTCTTAGCTTAAGTTACAGAAATACAAATTTCAATCCTCAAATCTTCGACAATGAAGGGCATCCATCTAACACCATGTGTTGTGAGTTTTTGATGAACATATCCCCATTCTTGCATATACATGTGAGCAATGCTATGCAACAACCAATTGTAGTTAATGCTCTATCTCGTACAGACAAATCATTCATTTAAACAGTTTGGCAAGATAGGGGACATTCAAGGAGTAAGAGTTATCTTGTCTCTCGCAACGGTAAAATTCTAGGAGTAAGAGTTGAGAGAGAGAGAGAGAGAGAGAGAGAGAGAGAGAACTGATGTTTGCAACGGTAAAATTTGAATTATGAGAACAAAAGTTACACTTCATGTTGGGTTTGATCCATTCTCTTAATGTTGGGTTTGATCCAAAAGTTACACTTCATGTTGGGTTTAATCCATTCTCTTAATGTAAATGCAATGATATTGTTTGCAAACAAGGGCAAAATGACCTTTGAGAATAAACTCACAATGGGGATAGTTTCCTACGACGTTAAAATACTCTCTCTCTCTCTCTCTCTCTCTCTCTCTCTCTCTCTCTCTCACACACACACACACACACACACACACACACACACACACACACACACACCACCACACTAAGAATAATAGAAGAAAGAAAAAGAAGAAAAAACTCACATGTAGGCACATAAAAAGCATAAGCATCTATAAAAGGTCATGATTGCCTACGAGGCAATGTAAAAGCATGTACATATGTACAATATTATTTATATGCGTTGGCTTGTCTTCCATCCATAGGATGTCTCAATGTGAAGAATGGAGTGCATCAATGGTGGAGAAAGGAGATGAAACTTCTCAAAGATGTCAGTGATTAACTATATCCTCTAACCTTCATTTGGTATGAATATCTTGCAAAAATCCCGATGCCAAATCCACATGGTTTGGGCTTGGTGGTCATGATTATCTCATGAATGATCATCTGAAGTGGTCATGGGTGATCTAGAGTAAGGGCGTCGAGGTGGGGAAGCAAGTGGCTACACCCTCTAGATAGCAAAGTTGTGTAAAAAAATTGTACTAGTCCTCACTTGAACAAGAGAAAATACATCATGTTAGGGTTTACAACTCCATACTCTTAATCAAATCATTTTTGCAATGGGCTTGTCCTTGAGCTAAACAACCATCTACACATGTCTTAAGTGCACTGACCTACCATAGGGGTCTATAATTTTACCCCATGAGTACTCAAATTCTCTATAGAATGATGCTCATCCCTTTGTCTGTACATTAGCTACCCACTATAAGATCTAGGTCCACAATTTGGACGGTCCAATGCTCTCATTAAAGGTTTGAACTCTAACCTTGAATAAGATGAGACCCTCCATTATCCAAACATCTATTGACACTTTGAAGCTTAGAGAATAGGAAATCATTGGCTTTTTGCAACATGGTAAGATCGAGGGCCAAAAAAGACAATTCTTCTTGTGGGGGGGGGGGATTGTAGGCTTTTTATCTTGAAGTTGATGCAATATTTGCTCTTAACCCTTGATCTTCACCAAGATCTTAGGAGAGTTAAAATTGCTCTTTATCATCTGCTCACCCAGATTGAGATTCCTTCTTCATCCATCAAAAGCATCAAGGGGCTCATATCAGACTTTTTTGCAACAATGAATTAACCCACAATGACCGCTTATCTTTCTTGAATGCAACACGAAATCCACTTATGGCTTTGCTTCACATATAGAAAATCAACTTAAATTCTTATAGTGTTACAAATTCAATGCGTTCTCGTACACCTAATAGTCATCAAGGATAATTAAGAGGCCTCAAAGACCTCTCTTTTCTGGTAATGTCAACAGTGTGCACGGATGCTTTTCTATTGTAGAAGCCCTATCTTTTATTCTCTTGTTTATAGATTGTATCATGTTCATTGCCGACATATGACAGTGATCTCAGTGTCACATGGCACCATTGTAGTTGATTTGTGAAGAGAGGGGCTCAGTCTTTAAGGCTTTGTAAACCACCCTATAAAGGTTTATTTCTAATAGAGAGAAGTTTTTATTGCATGCCATGTGGAGGCTCTCTCTCTTGCTCGTGGTCTTCACCATACCCCTCCTTTCCTCTGGTTCCCCAATGTTTTCATTGACTATTATGACCCCAATATTGATTTTTTGTAAAGATGCCAGTATCCATGCTTAGTATGACACTAAGGGACATAAATTTCCCCATGTTAATTGCACATTAGTAGGTTGGTGTAACCATCGATATTATTATTTGAACATTGTAGTGTATCTTCTAAAGGCCAAAATTGTCCAATGAGACAAATCAATGCACAAGAAAATACATACTTGGCTTTCTAAATAAAGGACAATGGGTTAGAAAATGAAAATGCACTAAATAACATTAGAAATGTAAGGACTAAAATGGGGTCATGAATCATGGGTGTCCTCATCTATGGGGCTAAATTTTTATATATCTTGTGGAGTGCAGAATCTCCATCTAGAGAGAGAGAGAGAGAGAGAGAGAGAGAGAGAGAGAGAGAGAGATTATCATCCATGGAGGTCAAATATGACCTATGGGACCATACAAAACATTACAACGATAGTCTTGAGTTAAGGACTGAGAGTCCGTTAGGGTAAACCATACAAAACATTACAATGACAGTGTTCAATTAAGGACTGAGAGTCCGTTGGGAGGGTAACAAACAAAAACCTAGGGGGAGTCGGATGAGGGGGGATTCCCTTTGGGATTTCGAAACTCCTGAATGATGGCTTTACCTCATCGATAGACTGCCCATTTACCTTTTGTGCGTGCTTCATGCATCTTCTTAAGCTCACTTTTTTTATTCTTAAGTTGATTCATAGTCAACTCTTCTATAATAGTTGTGTTCCCTTGAGAAGGTGGGACTGTGGTAGCAGCTTCAACCGCTCCTCTTTGTCTCTGAAAGTGAGAACACATTGCTCGGGTGGCACATGCCTGTGTGTATTGTTGATCCAAGAGATCGTTTTTGGCTTGATTTGAACAAGTTTGAGAATGTCATTGAGCTTAATAATTGCCTTTTCATGGGTGTCTTCGGTAGTACACCATGGTGAGGGAAGCCCACCTATACGGATCTTCAAAGCGTTTTCTTGCTGTAATCTTTGTTCGCGGAGTTCCGTTGTCATACATGTGTGTACTTTGGCAATGATTGTCGAGTGAACGTGTGTGACCTTTGCTTCCACCTCCTCATTAGGGCCAAAAAAGACTCAAAAAGGGCTGTGTAAGGAATTGGTTAAATTACTAATTAGCAGAGCCGTTTATGGTCAAAACGGCTGCAAATTTGTCCGTTTTGGTCATTTAAAGCATATCTACTCAATCTAAAGCATATGTAGGTACATATCTCTAAATATTCAAAAAGATATCGTTTTCTTCATATTCTTTTGCGGCTCACCTCGAAATTTGTTTTCATTTACTTCACTTGGCGGCAAATAGTTGTTTCCACTTTTGAATCTCTCTTTTTTCTCTCACCTTTCGCGAGCTTTATCTCTTATTCTTTGATGCACCTTGTTCTGCTGCTACGTTATTTCCATTATACTTTTTGCTCCTTCATTACTTACAATGACGAATACATCTTCCATTAGTGATAACCGCAAGTTTCACTCGAACATTAAGCTAAGCCAGGAATATGCTACTATGCGGACTGTCTATCAAAGACCAGTTGCAACTGCAAATGAAGCACAATAACTTCGCAACGAGGGAAAGAAACACATTGATATATGGACAGATGGGAGCTTGTATCCACCGGATCCTAGCATTGGGAGGTATCCATCTTTTCACACACCTCATGATTTGATGAGATTTGTTGGTGATGGGATTGATAGCTTACTAGGATATAGTTCTAGGTTATCTCATTTACACATTAATCATACACATTACATTCAATATCTCAATACTATTTTGTCTTCAAATGTAACAAGAATTTTAGAACTTGAAAACCAAATAGCATCTCTAAAACAAGAAAATCACCAGCTTTGGACTTTAAAAGAAACTCCAATAGGATTAAGAGCACGAGTAAAACGAATGAGAGATGTAGTAAACTTAACAGAAGGTTCTGACAAAGAAAAAAAAGATTAAAGATTACTAGAGAACATGTGACTAGTCTTTTAGGATTTGATATGTCCAATGTTCAAGAAAGGGTGAGATTTTTTATGAACAAAAGTGATATTCTTAAACTTTTGAAACTTCCTGAAAATCAAACTCAGAAGAAATTGGTATTCCAAAATTTACTGAAAGATATGGGTTTACTGGTCCAACCTTCTCAAATGCAAGAAGTTTGTGACACAGTGGGGGTGAGTAGAAGGGGTTACAGGGTTGCCTAGGCCTCACAATGTTGGGAAAGTTAGGACTCTATTAAACGAAGAAATACCCCGAACATTTTGGAGAGTACTATCATATAGAAGGAACGATGCCATATGAAAAACAGAAAAAAAAATCTTCTTTTGAGTATAATGTTTTTAATAACATTTGGATGAGTATAAAAAATGTTCAATCTGCTATGATGAGATACTATAATATGCAAGAAGTAGATTGTGAAGGAAAACTTATATTTGTTATAAAATTGGATGAAGCTAAAATTAAAAAAATGTCAAAAAATGGAAAGAGTATCCATATCCCTTATGAATAGAGCATTGGACTATAGCCAGGGTAAGCTTGATTCCCCATACCACAAAACTCAATCAGAAATGGAGCTTTGGTGGATCGGAGCAGCTCAAATACCAATAGAAAATCACGATACATTGAAATGGTTGTTTTTGCAGAGCGATATTCCTTCTGTTATACAAGACCAAAATGTAGGTGAAAAACTCTGTGTAGATGGCATGGGTGACTTTTTTGTAGAATGACACTTGAGTACCGACCTAAAAGCATTAAAGTGCATGTTTGGTGTATGTGGAGGTGCCAATACCAAGTATCCATGTCTATATTGCGTGGCAAGCACTGGAACAAAAGGATGGCTTGCAGAACACGAGGTTGGAAAACCACCATCGAGAAATAGTGTGAACGTCATCGACTACCCATCGTCTTCTATGATTTGGGATCCAATTCTAACAATAGATTTAAGAAATGTACATATATGCACAATGCATGCAGAGATTAGAATCTTGGACAAATTGCTTCGACTCCATCTTGACTATGCATATTCTATTAAGCCATCTAAACTTGCAGACGAGTGCATGGAAAAATGCGAGGCTTTGCTCTCTCAAATGGGTTTTCATGGTGGTCAAGTGCATCTAAAAAACGATCCCACACTTTCAAAAGGAACCGGTGATGTTTTGCAAGATGTTTCAATGGGTGGAGCAAAAGCCAGAAGATTTTTGAGTAACCATGACAACAAACAAGTTGATGCTATGTGGAACTGCTGGAAGGATCTTTGTGTTATAACAACCAATGTCAAAAGTAGACCAGATGTAGCCAACAAACGCATGGAAGTGTGGAAGAAGCTCGATAATTTTTTGAAAGTTTTGAGACAACAAGTTAGCTCTGCTACTTATGCACATGACTTTAAAAAATCAATAAAGATTTTAATAACTGCTATTACAGATGCTTGGGAAGCAAAAGACATCACATATTACTTGGTGAGTATTCAATTACTTTCTAAAGTCTGGATAGTATTTTACATTGCATCCTATTGAGTTCAACTAACTTTTTTTATTATTTTTAGCATATTCTGTACCTGCATGGACCATATTTTGCAAAACAAGGACCCCTTGCAACATGGAATACTCAGGGAATGGAAAAATCTCACTATCAAGCGAGGACTTCTTTTTTCAAATGTACGAAAAAGGGAGGGGGACAAAGAAGGAGCAATGCACTAAAGGAATTATTCAGTTGGTTCTATAGGAGGCAATTACAACGGATGAGATCAAAAAACCATGCTACTCAACCACAGATGGAGATTAATGCTTCACCTTGAAACTTTGTACCGAATCTTTCCAAAGAGATCCAAATTCAAAAAAGATATTTTGGTGCAAAAAACTGTCAAATTTACATCAGTTTTTGATTTTTTTCATATCTCTAGGCATGTCACTCTATTTCTCAAAAACTTTCTTCTTTTATAGCCCCCAAGAAGGTTGACATTTGTCTCCTCAGCTGCTGCTGCATAGCTAGAGTAGCAAAGAAAGTATCCTGCTCTTGAGGCATTGAATCCTGCAGCATATCCAAATATTCTAAGTGCTACTGCTCTCTCAAGTAGCATGATCTTGTTTGCATTGATTTGAAGGGGAGTGTACCCTAAAAACCATGACAATATCTTCAGGGCAAACATTGGCAACTTAGGATCTTCAGAATACTGCATGTGAAAAGCACAGAAGGTGGCACTATCCAATGTAGGCATGTAGTGCATGAGAGAGGAGGCATCCCTTTTTGAAGAGCCCTCTATTGCTTTCCCTCTCGAGCCTTTAGCTCTCCCAAGAAAATTGTCTTTGTCAAGGAGCTCAATCTGCAAAACAAGATAGAATGAGTAATTAAAACAAACTTGAAAAAAAAGAAAGATTTCAGAAGGGAGATCACCTTTTGCAACTCATCTTCGGCAATGACTTTTTCTTGAAGGAGATTGCATGATCCGGTCATCTCTCTTATGTGAATTTCCTTTCCAAATTTTTTCAGCTTAAAGTCTCTACCAAAAGATTGGATGCCAAGCTCAACAAGTTTATTCTCAAAATCCTCATCTTTGAGGGAAGGTTTCTCCTCTTCCACTCTTCTCATGCATAGAGCAAGTGCATCAGGAGCAGGCAGAAAATCTTTATTGGATGTCTGAAAATCAGGTGCCAAAAACTCATCTTTTGACTCTTCTTCTATGTCAATAAAATCTTTGGCCACCTCCGAAGCTTCAGAAATGGTTGCAATACAGTAGTCCTCCCTCATATTAAGCAGACACTGGATATGATGGAGAGGGATATACTCTTTTCCATTGATATAGAAGTAGGGAAGGTTTGGAATAGTAAGGGAAGCTTCGGACACCTCTACCTCATCTGTTGGCTCATCAATGACAGTACTAGCTCTAAATTGAGCCACATCAAAATTTGCACTCTCCTGCTCCTCAACTGAAACATCAACTTCCTCCTCTTCTAGAATTTCACTTTTCTCAAGCTGCAAAACTGTGGAAACATTTTTATTTGTTACCTCTTCATCTGTATCTTTCACTTCATTAGCTTTGCCTTGCATGTCAACTTTAAGGAACAAAAAGAAAAGAAAAGCAACTTCTTTTGGAACAAGGTTGCAAGGCTTTAAATGTAATTGACAAGAAATGGCCGGTGGACAAACAAAGGAAGTCTTCTTAGAAAATCTTCCAAACCTCCTTGTTACTTTGCCTTTCTCAATTGAGTTGGTAGTAAATTCGGCTAGATGGCAATAAGTCTTGCCATCTAAAACCAAACACTTGCCTTCAACTGCCTCTTCAAACTCTTTGAATTCTTCTGACAAGAAGTCCTTCAAATGGTCTAACAAAGCTGTAAGATCAAACACGGGGTTGAATATTTCATATGCTTCGGTGTACACTTGCATGTCACCACCATCCATCACAGCAACCAATAACTTCTCATTTGGACTCTCCTCCAAAAATCTCCTCCCGACCTTCGTTCACGGTAGAGGAAAAATTGAACCGGTGAAGCTACCTAGACATAGGGTGAAGGCCGACAAGTAGGCGCCAAAGTGATATATAGAGCGATAAGGGGGGAGGGTTACACGATGAGCAAAACGCTCCGGGCACTGGGTGAAGATGTCTAAGAACCTCACTAGTATGCCCAAACGAAGCGATAGGGGTGGGTTCTAGGATGTGCAACCTGCTCCGATCGCGTTGTACCGAAGCTGCCTAGTGGAACCAAGTAGAAGCCCGAACCACGCGATAGAGGCCCCACCCGGGGTTTGCAAACGAGTACGGTCGCAACCTGGACGAAAGGAACTTGAGACACCAAAGCGACGTGTAGCACTAGTGGAGGGAAGTGAAATAAACCCAATTTCTCGCGTCGTGTGGGACAAGCAAACGTGCAACACCAATAAAATCCGAGATCAAGCCTTATATAAGGTGCAAAATATTACTGTTATGGACACGTGTCATCCATGCAGACGTGCCATGTGGCCTGCTTACAACGGTCGTCGTACGGACGGTCGGATGTATATAAAGCTCTCTCATTGCTCATTTTTTACCTTCCACCATACCTCACTTTCGCGTCATGTCGTACCTCCTAAACGACCCGCACTTCCTTCCATTGACCCATCCTCACCATCCGCACTTTCTTCTCTTTCTTCCACCGACCCACGCTACCCATCCTCGCCCAATCAGTTGCACTTCCGTATTGTCTTATTTCTATCCCGTACGACGCGATACGAGCAAGTGCTAGATAGTGGGTGGCCAAGCTATCGCGTCGTGCAGTTGTCCAAGCTATTGCAACAATGGGTGGCCAAGCTATCACGCCAGCTTTACATACGACGCGACTCGGACATGTTCTAGCATGTAGGTGACCCGGCTATCACGTCGTGCAGGTGTCCATTGACTCATTGTCGAGGCTTAACAGCTTTACATACGATGCGATCCTGCCCTGTTCTAGGATGTGGGTGACCCGGCTATCCCGTCGTGCAGGTCTCCTTCCTTGATTTATTGGAAAGGTCAAAAGATTCACATACGACGCGATACAGGCAGGTTCTAGAGTGTGGGTGACCCGGCTATTGCGTCGTGTAGGAGTCCCTTCATGATGCTTAGCCAAAATCATTTGCTTCACATACGGCGTGATAGGGACAACTTGTAGATTGTGGGTGACCCAACTATCGCGTCGTGCGATGTTTTGTGACCCAAATAGCGAGGACGAAGTAGACTACAAGGAAAGTCTACCAAGCCCCAAATGATCCAGAAAAAGATGATTTTGAGAAGATCCAGAGAAACCACCACCTCCACAACCTCGTCAGAGGCCCACTGCTAGAAAAAGGTTGAATTATCAAGTCAAATCTTTAAGAGAAATAAGAAAAGCACAAAAGTCTACTTGTCTACTAATTCCAAAGCTACCTTTCATGAGAGTCGTCAAAGAGATATCAGATAGACTTGTAAGCATGATGAATATCAAAACTTTTGTCTCAGTAAGTGTTAACCCTCACGGCACACGGACACCCTATGATCTATAAACGTTGTATTATGTATTTGGTAGAGTCAGGTACCGGGCTTGTCGGACCAATAGGGAAAGGTAGAGTGATCGCCGATGAGAGGCGCACTTTAACTTGGACATTCAAGGGATTAGTTGGTTAAGCATGGGCGCCCAAGTGTGAATGGGGTGAGCTCCTATAAAAGCCAACTAAACCTAATTTTTACTCATTCTCTCATTTGTGCAATTGAAGAGTGCTCTTGCTCCATCTCCATCTTCTTCTTCTTCACCTCCTTGTGTGTGTGTGTGTGAGAGAGAGAGAGAGAGGGAGAGTGTGTGTGCGATCGAGCATTGCGAAGGCACGACGGCGGCGAAGCGGTTGAGCGCGGCACGACTGCAGCTTCTTCTTCATCGCGGCGAGGAATCCACCACGAAGGCGAGCGTAGAGCGGTGAGTGACACACCCTTTGTTTTCTTGAGCTTGCTAGTTTAGGCTTGTTGTGTGCTTGGAGCCGTTTGTGGCTCGCATACGGTGTATTGGCAAGTCCCTTGCTTCGACAGTGCGGCAAGGAGCGCACAGTAAGGTGGCAATCTCAAGCTTTGATGTGCCTTCAGGAAGCTGCTGAGGATTTTCTCATAGACTTTATGAATGATAGCTACATTACAGCTGCATTTTCTCACAGGGTCACACTTATGAGAAAAGATTTTGTGCTTGTGTCAAGGCTGAGGTACAAGTTTGATAAGGCTCTTGAGCTTATTTCTAGTGAGGATCTTAGAGCCTTCCAAATTTTAAATATCCCTCCTTCCAGGCAGCAGAAAGATTCAGGGGTTGTCATTGAGGATGTTACACATGAGTATGAGATAAGAAAGGCCCAGGATATCAAAGTAGGAAAGGAGGTTCAGAGGGAGCAAGACATGATATCAGAGGATGCTATCCTTAAAGAGCAAGCAGAAATTTTAAGAGCATCCAAATCTCTTCTTTATGAAAAAGTTACAGGCCAAATGGTGATGGATGTCTCCTTGTTTGGAGATAATGAGGCGTACTTGGACATATTCCCTCAAGACACAAGTATACTTGTAAATCCCAACATTGAGCTTGGTGACAATGTGCTCTTTATCTGTCTCAGGTATGTGTTGCTCCTTTGCTAATTATTAGTGCATGTGCAAGGCAGGCACAAGGGCCTCATTGGGGGGTGTGTTTTCTTTTTCAGGTGTCTTATGAGGGATCTTCTAGAGGCTCTAGCTATGCAAATTTCCATACTTGACCCTCTAGTGACACAATGCCTTTTTAACAAGCAAGGAATTTTTTTGAAGATTTTAACATGCTGACCTGCAATTGTATAATATACCCATATGTTGAAGGGTAAATCTTAACTCCTTACATGTTATTTTTAACATTTTGTGGTATTCCTAGTTAATTGTTATTTTTTGTAGAGGACATTGGAGTCTTATTATCTTCAATCTTTTGGAGAAAGATATTATATTTATGAATTCATTGTCAAGTATCCATGGGAGAAGTAAACTGTAAGTATGAAGTATGATCTATGCTTGATGGCCCATTGTTTTCTATCAGTGGCTTTTTGATTCAATGTCTTCTTGCAGTGCTGCCAAACTTATTGTTGGTCACCTGAGTACCACAAATAAGGATTACAATATAGAAGCTTTCAAGTACTACAATCACAAAGTGCCTTTACAGACAGACTCAACATCTTGTGGATGGAGGGTGCTTGCCAATGCATGGAGATATCTTCAGTCAAGGTGCCGGATGACTACACTCACTGTAAGTGTGTGGCTCATGTATTTATTTTGATGTCTTAACTATGTATGTATGTACTCATGTCCTTTAATTCCTTTTTCTATTTTTTTCAGTTGCATGACTATCCAGAGTCTTGGGTCATGTGGGTGAGAGAGAAGGCCGTTTCTATGGTTTTGAAAAGATCAATAAATCCAAATGATCCAGAATCTCCTTTGCCACCAAAGAAAGGTAGAGCCATCAAGGGTTTGGATGCAAAGAAAATGGATCAGAAGAAGAAAAGTTCTACAAAGAAAAAGGATCACAAGAAGAGTCCTACAAAGAAGAGCCATGCTAAGAAGAGTCCTGCCAAGGGGAAGAGTCCCACCAAGAAGAAGATCCCTGCCAAGAGGAAGAGTCCCACCAAGAAGAATGCAAAGGGGAAGAGTCCCACCAAGAAGAAGAGCCCTGCAAAAAAAAGAGCAGATACAAAGGGCCATCCATTCCACTCACCATTGAAATTCAAGGTTCAAAAGCATCGTACACTTAAGAACAGTAAGGGGGAGGCACCTAGCTCACCTTTCAAGCTACCATTCATGTTGCCAAAGAAGGTTGCCAAGTCGCCCAAGCCAGCCACTCCTCAGGAGCCCAAATCACCAACCCTTGCCAAGTCACCCGTGCCAAGCCCTGAGGAGCCCAAAGCACCAACCCCTGCCAAGTCACCTGTGCCAAGCCCTGAGGAGCCCAAGTCACCACTACCACCCACTCTTGAACTTTCACTCCCTTCTGAACACAAAAGAAAAGGCTCTCTGAGGATGCAGAATCCTCTCAGGCAAAAAGAAAAGTGGAGTTTCATGATTGATTACTCCACAAAAGTTATGTACACTTTTGTTCATTTTGTCCATATGAACATATATAGACACCCTTTGGTGATTCATAATTTTGTACTTCAAATACTTAATACCAACTATCGATTCTTAAATGTGTATCATGATGTCATGTAAGTTTAAAACAACATAAATAATGTTCACAGTAAGGTAGAGAAAAGATAAATATATTTACAAAATGATTACAATATTGAACTTGTTTTTTCAAGTCCTTGCAAGTGGCTCAAATACAACTCTTTTTGGGGGAAGGCACATATGAAACTTTGTATTCTGCAAAATAGACAAACAAATCCATTGTTTTGTAAAAGGAAGGTGGCTTGTCAGCATACATAGCATTTGCAATCCCTTTATGCATTGCTTTGAACGTCCCACTTAGACTCTCCACAGGCTGCCATTCCACAGCTGTTGAAGGAAATATATCTGGAATGGAATCAAAAAATGAGAAAAACAATGGGATAATGAAAAATTCACTGTATCAAAATAGAATTTTTTTTTGTACTTACAGTAAGAATGCAGTGTGGGATGTTCTTCCCAGTCTAACACCATATCCTTGGCCATGTACACATGTTGAACCTTAGCTAGCCAGACATTGTCGATCACTTTGAAAGCAAGAACACGACCTTTTTACTTTATCACGTTTAGTTCTCTTCACTCTGTGTACACCTTTGCATGAAGGACGCATTGTTACCGAGTCATCACACGAAAAGATATGGGCTTCCAAAGACCATCCTCTCTAACGTTATGAAAGTCATAAGAAGTTATGTTATGTGAAGGACGACATGCAAAAGACGCCATGGAAACTCAGAGATTAGAGAAGAAGAAAGAAAATATAGATGGAAAGACTTAAACCTCTCACAAAATAGAGAGAGAGCGAAAAAGGTATACGTTTGAAAAAGTAGGTGATTTGTCATTAATGCCCTTGTTTTGAGAGCCTTCTGACATAGATTTCGTATCTTTTGACAACGCTTTTCTGAAATATAAAATAGAATAAAAGATGAGACTTCATTACTTTGGGCCGCAAATTTAATGAGCTCTCTCGCCGAAAGCACCCAAATATAGCAGTTTCAGCCTTATGATCAAGACATTTAGCAGTTCTCTGTCAAAATAGGACCACCAAAACCCACAATACAGGAGACAAGAGTGCCATACTTTTGTATACGTGTCAAAAAACTATTGGACTATTCCTTAATCCTTAGATTAACAAACAGCCCTTTTTGAGTCGTTTTTGGCCCTAATGTTGACTTTGTCGCTTGTAAGATCAATCATGGAATCAAAGCACACCTCTAGCTCACTAATGCGAGTTTTGAGGTCGTGGTTTTCCTCCATGACTTGATAAAGGGCTGCTTGAAGTTGTGTGATTCGATCAATTTTGTTGGGAGCTGCCACCAGCGTAGCAAAAGTCGGTCTTCATGCAGGAGTCTTTGGAGTGTTGTTTGGCATCATAAAAATCTTGAAAGTAAACTCTGTGGGGAACAAGCTTTGAGTTTGATAATCACCTAGAACCTTAGGGTTAAGTTCCTTAGCTCAACATGTGCGTACAACACTTCGACCATAGCCAAGGTTGGTAGCAGGACCCTAGTACAGGTGAGCGCTCACCTAGAACCTTAGGGAAGTGCCTTAAGCTCAACTTTGGCAGGCATGTGCGTACTCGAGCATAAGAGCTAAAGTCGGCAGCAAGCAGGACTCGAGCACAGAGGATCACGAAATCGCGGGACTTGTTGAGCTTGTTGACTTGCTGTGTGAGAGAGAGAGAGAGAGAGAGAGAGAGAGAGAGAGAGAGAGAGAGAGAGAGAGAGAGAGAGAGAGAGAGAGAGAGAGAGAGAGAGAGAGAGAGACTCTACCTTGCTTCTTCCGTTAGCTAGCTAACATGCCTCTCACCTTCTCACATCAATCTCCACAACACAATACCTTTAAGTAAATACCAAGTTTGTGAAGAGAAATGCTTGCTCTAGCAATACCAGAGAAAAGCCAAAGGACAATGATACATTGGGATATAATGATTTTAGGGTAGAGAGAGTTTATAAGCCACTCTCTATCTGGAACACACTTTCCTGTACAATGAAAAAAAGAGGTTGCTTTGCTCTCCTCTGTTCTTTTATCATTGTGTGACCATTGTGGTCTGCCATAAAAAGTGATAATTTTTACCAAACATACACAAATCCCTTTAAGGCAATTCTCAACAGGGAATCATGCAAAATGACTTGTATTTTTTGCCCATTTCCAACTCTTTATGCCAAATCCTTAGCGGATTTTTTTTTCCTTTTTCTTATGAGCTCAATTGGCCATTTTAAATTTCAAGCCCATGTTAGACTACTTTATACCAAATTCCAAGCCCATTTTAGGCTACTTTAAATTTCAAGCCCATTTTAGACAACTTATACCGAATTCCTGCTAGAATTTTCCCTTTCTTCTATTGGCTCAATCCTCCATTTTAAAATTTTAACTTCAACTTAAGGCATGATTTTCCCAAACACTTTTCATAGCTAGCATTTGCCCCCCCAAAAAGACATGGAAACTTGAAAGATTGCTCTCTTTGCCATTATTTCAAACTATCATGCCATTATGAGATCCTTGAAAGAGAAGACTAGTATCTTTTTTCAAGGATTTATGAGCATGCAATAGCAAATGGAGATGGACAACAGAATATTATCGCTATTGTCATGGATAATGTCTCCAACTATAAAGCCATTCATGTCATGTAGCTACATGATTATATAGGTAAAACAAAGTATTTATCATGGAGACGATCATTTCACAAGTGATCAGAGAACTCTGGGTTGGTATGGCGATGTGGGCTCCTTGCCGCACTGTCGAAGCAAGGGACTTGCCGATACACCGTGTACGAGCCACAAATGGCTCCAAGCACACAACAAGACTAATCTAGCAAGCTCAAAAGAGGGCAATGGTGTGTCACTCACCGCTCTATGCTCCTGCCGTGGAGGATTCCTCGCCGCGATGAAGAAGAAGCTGCAGTCGTGCCGCTCTCAACCGCTTCGCCGCCGTCGTGCCTTCGTAATGCTCGATCGCACACACACTCTCCCTCTCTCTCTCTCTCTCTCACATACACACACACACGAGGAGGTGAAGAAGAAGAATATGGAGATGGAGATGGAGCAAGAGCACTCTTCTATTGCACAAATGAGAGAATGAGTGAATTTTAGGTTTAGTTGGCTTTTATATGAGCTCACCCCATTCACACTTGGGCGCCCATGCTTAGCCAACTAATCCCTTGAATGTCCCAGTTAGAGTGCGCCTCTCATTGGCGATCACTCTTACCCTTTTCCTATTGGTCCGACAAGCCCGATATCTGACTCTAAATAATACAACGTTTATAGATCATAGGGTGTCTGTGTGCCGTGAGGGTTAACATGCCCCCCTTCCTGATGTAGATTCCGTCCTCGGAAGCTATTGAGTTGAAGCTGGTTCGTCGAGGTGGAAGAGCATTTGAGATGAATGTCCTTAGCCTTTTTCAGTCATTGCAAAATCCAACAACATTGGCACAGTAATTGCATTCTCATAAGTGATTAAAAAGCATATGCAGTTTTAGGTAGACAAATTGATTGGTAAAAAAAATTTCAAACAATTTGTCAGCAATGAACATTAAATTGCAATGTAATCAAATGCATAAACAGATGTAAAGGTAAAAAATTAAACAAGTATGGGGTCGCTAATTTGACGGTCGAAAGACACTAGAGATCGAATATTAATACCATGGGTAAGCTTCTTAATTTTCTGTGGTCAATTAAGTTGTTTAATCGCGAGAGCCAAGTATTCATGTTCAAGGGCTGACTAGAGGCTATATCTAGAAAACCTTGTAGTTAAGCTACCATAAAAGGAATTTCTCATGAAATCATTGCCTGACTGATTACTTTTTCTTTGACCCCCCAAAGTCTTTTCACATTGATTCAATTATGATGTGTGTGCTTATTTTGTATGCCTTGGGTTTTTTGCTTTTCAAGGAAAAGCGCCCACACTGGGAACCTCTAGGGCTCTAGTACCATAGGCGATACATGTGAGTGAAGTACCAAATCAAGCTGAGATTTCTCTTCCAGCTTAAAATTTTACATTGTGGCACTTTGATTTTTTGTGTGTTCATTTTCAGCATTTTAATTTTGTAACTTTGGGGGGTCATATAACACTGTTACCCTCCCCAGGCTCATCACATTAGTAAACTCCCTTTATAATACTTAAGCTAAAGGTCAATAGGGTTAAGCCCACTAGAAATCCCTAGTACATTTCATACAATGCTGCCTAAATCGGATTAAGAACCTAAGTAACCATTGCTTATTAGGAAGGCATTCCCCATGGCATTAAGAGAAGATTTCTAATACCTAGCTTGGTCAAACTAGCTTAGTCGGACTGCTTGATTTTCAAACCTAGACAACTGATTATGACAAAACATTACATTGAATTAAATGTTTGATACTAAGCCAATGCGCTGAATATTATGCTACCAATCACAATCAAAGCAGACAAACATGGATGCAAAAAGATAAGGGCAATGCTAATGGTCATAAAACACATGTTTGTGTTGATGGTCGCGCTTGATTTGAAGTGTGAACGAGAGAAAGGTTCCATGAAGGTCCAAATCCTATCAATAGCAACAGGCTCCTGTACACACTAGGAAACGAAAGAAATACCTCCAGGAGGCACATTAGTGGGAAAAGAGAACTTCGCTAATCTCTCAACTCTAAAACAGAAACACTCCTATCGTACTAATCTTACCTACCCTCCATCACTCAAGTGATGAGGATCAAAGGTGTTTCATGACATAGGTTTCTGTTTCACTGTACCAGATGTGACATGTGTAGGTTTGAGTCAATGTTTTGACTTTTAATGTGCATACTCGTTTGCTAATTGCTCTTGCTCTTTATTTTAATTTTTTGTGAGTATAAATCTTTATATGTACATTCCCTAAGATTGGTGATTAAGAGGTCAGGGAAAAAGGTTGAGAGGGAAGCAAGTGAATGATGGATGTCCACAAACACTCCCCCCTTCCTTGGGTAGATCATACCGTTTGAAATGAGCTTGTCACCCTTTGAAACCAATTGTTCCAGTTGGTAATAGGTGAGGATTTTTGCCAGTAGTTTTCTATTACCCTAGGTGCCTCGTCAAGTTGCAAGGGTGGTAGGTACTCTCCCAGGATTGAACTTGAAGTGGTTCATCAGGTGATTCTTGAACACTGGGAGGTGTGGATTCTTTTGTAGCTTCATGGAGGTCCACTACTATAGATGGGGGCTGTGTAGAAGCTTTTACCTCTATGGATGTATTACATGAGGAGCTAGAAGCTTCATGGGACTCCCCCCTTCTTGAGCTAGGTGGAACAAATCGTTCTTTCTTTGGTACCCAAACTAGCTCGGGAGCGGGTGTGTAGCATTCTGTGATTTTTTTCTTTCCACGATCATTGATTCGTTTTGGAGCTATGGGATTGGGCTCACTTGGGTCAGGTGATAAGTAAGAGCACAATCTACGTTTTGGCACCCAGATTTGATCATTTCCTTGATAGTAGCCTTGGGCTTCCAATAGTCGTTTAGGGATCCATCGCAACATTTTCTTACTTTTCTTGGAGCGAGTGGTACGTTTCTTACAAGGCGTTTGTTTTTTTAGCACTAGCTATGGTCACTAAAGAAGCTTTAGGGACCCACTTGTATGTTTTCTTCGTTACATTAGGATGAGTCTTGTCGGAAGCGATATGCATTGCTTGTAGCATATTTAAGGGTACAGGCATTTCATCCCCCTCAGGTGTTACCCAGGTCGTCCCCCTATTTTCCCAAGTGTCTATGGTTGATTCTAGGTGGACCCAATCCACATTGTCCGACTCAGTCATCCCAGGTAGGATATCCATATAAGGAGAATCTTGGCCAATGTCTGTATCCTTCTTACAAGTGTAACAATATTGTAGTGGGGCCGAGTGAACTGTGGTGTCAGAGCGATGATCAATAATGGTTTTACTCCCTAAGGGGTGTACCTTACTAGTCACCAAATCCACTCTAAGGACAGAGTCTTGGAATTGCAAATAGACATGATTTTTAGACCAATCATGAACCATTTGTGCTTCCCTCATGAATGGTCGTCCTAAAATCATTTCATATGACATAAGGTGTTTAGAGAAATCCATTACAATGAACGTATGTCGTACCTTGTGTCCTAGAACTTTGATCTTAAGATCCTTGAGCATCCCCATAGGTTTGGCTATGGTACCATTTGCCATCTTTACCACAATGTTAGTAACACTGAGGCGGGGTTTTCCCATGGATTCCCAACAATCTTTTGTAACGATGCTAACTCCCGCACCACCATCAAGAATTCCCTTTATAGTTAATCCCTTGGTAGTGATGGGTAGGGTCGCATTAGACTCGTCGCCTTCAAAATACAGTTACCCTAATTCGTTAATGGGTACCTCGATCACAGACTCGTATCCATCTAAGTCAAGTGATTGCACATGCTTTTCCTCATCAATCATAATCGAGTCAGCCTATTTGGTTGCGCAAACTGCGGTAATCCCGTTCGTAGCTCTCCGTTAAGGAATGCTCGAAGTGCAAGGAATAACTCAGAATCTCCATACAGCTTTGCTATGATCGTGGTTCGGACCTCAGAAGTCATGAAGTCCACTAGTTTGGCAACATTCATTGGCATTTTGCAGGGTGTAGGTCCTTGACTAGGAACTGGTGAGGATGGAATCTCATATTCCTCAATGGGATCAGGTATTCCTTCGTTAAACATCCTTTCCAACAAGAAGGGTGTATGCTCACTTTCTTATGTCCCGTCCTTATTCCCTTCTTGGATGATACTAGATATGGCTAACGGTCTATGGTTCATGTGGGGTGGATGAACTTGCGTGGGAAACACTGTGTCATGAATTTTGACATGCATGGGTTCTGGTTCTAGTTTCCTTTGAGTCTCCTCCACTAAACCTCTTAGATGTTTCACCTGCTCAATCTCGTCTACTGGGTTTGGGTACGTCCCAATCTTCTTTTTACGATTCTTCCCTTTTTGCCCCTGCGGTTTATCTTGGGGGTCTTGGATTGGATTTGGAAACACTTGTGGTGTTTTCAGAGGCTCTTTATGGTTTTCTCTTATTCGGTTTTCATTTGGTTCCATGTTACGGTTTTCTTTGTCGGTCTTTCCCTTTGTGGTATTGGTTCTAGTCTCCATTGTCTCGATTGAATCTGAATCATCCTCGAGGTCATTCATATACACGGGGTCATCTCCTGTTCCTATGTTTGTTTTGGAACTTGGCTTTGAATTTCCCGTATTATGCGACCTCGTCCTTCGTATCTTTTTTTTCTTTGCTTGGATAACTGACGCGGTATCTCTCTCTTCGAGGATATGGCCTGGCCCTTGAAGCATGGACCGTGTAATCGCATAAGCGGGTGCGACGGGTGGTATTGGCGATGTCACACTAGCAATTTCGACCAAATTTAGGGGTGTGATTTTAGGCGCATTTGGGTTATAGGGGCATTGGGCAATCAAGTGATCTATGCCACAACGATTACATGTGAGTATTGGCATTGCAGACGTGCTCCCTTGATTCATTTGCATCTGTGCAACATTCTTTTGCAGCCTAATAGGGCACTCCGCTGCCCGATGTGGTCCACCACACTCGTAGCATTGAAGAGGTGGCCTCCTAGCCTGGGTGTTGATATTTTGACATCTGGATGCGAGAGCAGCAGCTTGATAAACCGGCTTGACTTGCCCCCAACAATCTTCCATGTAGTATATAGGACACTCTTTCAATGTATCAAGTCCGTAGGCAATACTAGTGTCTATTTCCTCCTCACAGCCATCTGCATAAGCATTTGATGGTTCACAACCCACTTGGTTCATAGGGGCGACTCTTGGATGCGGGGGCTGCGGTCCTAGCACAGGAGGTGGTAGCGGTGTAGCTTGTACAACATTTTGAGATCTAGGGACCATGTGTTGCGGTAGTTGCTCAACAGGTGGAGCAGGCATCAATACAGGAGCTCGAGGTGCATCCGTCTAGGCTACAGGTGGTCTATTTGCCATCACACGTTTGATCATTAAACAATCCTTAGCTTGGTGACCATACCTACCACATGCGTTGCAAGTTCCATTAAATTTTACTCTAAACGTAGGGCACTCACTAGTGCTATGTGGAACTAAGCAAATGGAACACCATTGTTGCTCCCTTCTTGGATACATGTGACTATTTTGAGGGGGTCGATTATCCTTAAGAGACTCTTGGATTGCCTTGGTGAGGTCTGTCAAGAATGTCTCAAATACCTTTGGCTCATTGGCAATGGGCTTTGCAGTCATGGGTTCATAATCAATGGCTTGTGAGCTAGTGGATCTCGTGTCAGTAGACACCCTCATGCCTGCTATCATCAAGTTGTCCTCTAATTGGATTGCATTGGTAGTGACATCTTCCCAGGTTGTGATACCTCTAATCACTAGTCCATTATAGATTCCTTCATTCCTCAACCCTCGAATGAATTGATCAAGCAGTTGGTTATTGTTGAAGCGCTCATTTACAGGGCAGCGAGAGTTTAAGTGCTTTAGACGACTAATGAAGTCCCTTACTGACTCTCCTTCCTTACGTTCGGCCTTCTGTAGCTGAGATGTTACACCCCAAAGCACACCTTCTCGTATGTACTCCTTTAGAAACAACCTTCGAAGGGTAGGGTAGATTGTTTTCTCGTCCACCCTTAGGGTTCTATACCAATCTCCAGCCTTCCCACTTAATGTCAAGCTTAAGGCATTGCACTTATGTAGTTCGTTGCGTTCCCCTAAGGAATCACATACTTGTTCAAACACTTCAATGTGTTTTCTAGCATCTTCGTCCCCATTGAATTTTTGCGTGAGTTTGGCAATTTGTACTGCCTTACTTCTAGGCTCTCTATCAGATGCATGACGCATATTTTCCACGATAGATCGACCTATGGTTTGAGCAAACACTGCCAAGTCACCTATGTGAGGAGGCAGGGCCGATGGAGGTACTCTTGGAATCATATGTGGGAGAGGGACGGGTACCGGTCTTGGCATATGTGTGGATTATGTAGGATATGGAACATAACCGGACATAGGTCCACTCGGATAAGGGCTAGGGAGCGGCACTCGAGGAGCATGAACAAGTGGTACAATTGGAGGTGTGGGGGCCATGTGTGCATAAGGGGCTAGAGGCACATACGGTCGAGGACCCATATTAGGTACTACGACACTAGGTAGTGGCACTGCGCTAACCGTAGATGTCATCGGTACATTCTCTGTCAGGCCTATCCCTGGAGTGAGCACTGTGTTTTCCTTAATAGAGGGTTGAGCCAAGTTAGGGAAGCTAAAGTTGTCGCTCGGAGGCTCAGATTGCATAGAGACCCCAGGTGAAATGACGTAAGATGGGTCCATGGGACTCATTAGAGGAGTCTCCATTTGTGATAGAGTAGGCTGTTGAGCCTTGCTCGTATCCAGAAGTCTCATGGGGCCAGTTGAGAGTATATTTACCCCTCGGTTTTTCCTTTCCGATTGAATAATGCCATGGATAACATTACAGATCATTTTCTGTTGATCTTCGATGCTCGTGGCACTAGAGGTGGATTGTACAATCTCTATCCATCCTACATGGTAGGCGTGGCCAGAGTGTAGATCCGTCAACACCTCAGTGTGGTGGTCATATGTCCAATGATCATTAATGAACAATCCTTCTAGAGTCGACGGGTTAACGGTTTCTTGTGAGGTAGAAGCAATGTTGCTCCCCGTGGTTTTACTTGTCACCAACGGTACTCTAGAGGGAACTTCTGAAGGAGGCAGCTCAACAGGGCCTTCTTGGTAAGAAGTTGGCAGGATATCCACATGGACACTCTTTGGGGGTGTGGGGTCCACCTGCGATGTGAAAGGAGAGTCCACTTCCCCACCCCCTTCGTGTCCTTCATTTGCATCAGGTTCCGAGCGAGTAGCTCTACCTAATGTTCCATGAAACGGCTAAACATACTAGTACTAGGCTGTGGAGCTTCGAGAGGTGCATGGCCTTCTCTATCAGTGTTTTGGGTAGGGTATGCTTCCATGATTTCTGAGTCGGAGGAGGAATCACTAGCAGCTATTTTAGGGTCTTGGGTGGTGCTACCTTGTGTCCCCGCTGAGGGTCTAGAGCCTATCGTGGATGGGTAATGGGTGTCCATATGAACAAAGGCACCCTCAATATGCTCGTGTTCTAGCACCCGCCCACAGCGTAGGTTCATATGACTTGATCCCCTAGAAGTGTCAGTGAGTGCCCGTGAAGGCTGCTCACCTAGTATTTTTGGGTGTTTTGCAACCCAAGTCTTTCCTTAATTTGACTTTTTGGTCCTTTTTTTCTGACCCGGCTATAGAATAGAGCGTATGATAGCTCAAAACGAGCGTCTCTGTCAAAGGGTCGTGCTGTGCTTTACAGCCCTCCGTTTGGTCACTCTATGCCCTCGGAATCCCTAAAACTGTCAATTTCCAGTAGGGAACTAGGCCCAAACTAGAAAGTCTAAGGGTGCAAGTGGGAAGAGAAGGGAGGAGAGTGGAGGACTTGTCCCCCATGCTCTCATTCTCTCTTGAGGGAGTAGGGTATATATATAAGAGTGAGTCTAGTATATATCATAAGACTGAGGACTGAGGCCTGGGCCTGGGCCTGGGCTTGATTCCGATCTATCTTTTATACAAACCAACCCGTCCGTTTTTATAACTCACGTTTTTTATTTTCGAAAATTTAACCTCCCCCCCGCTCTTTTTTTCCCAGAAAATTTAAATTAAACTTTTTTTTTAAATGCAGAAATTGAAAATGCAAAAAGAGCAGAAATTGAAAAAACGCAAGAAATGCAGAAAATTGAAAAAGCATAGAAAAATGCAGAAAAATGCAGAAATTGGAACTTGACAGGAAATTTAACACAGAAAATGCAGAAATTGAAACTTGACAGAACCAGAAAATGCAGAAAATGCAAAAAACGCAAGAAATGCTAACTGTGCATTGCAAACCAGAAAACGTAGAAAACGCAAAAAACAGAAATCTCCACACAACTACACACACTCATTCCCTGCCTTTCCTATGATAGAAATTGCACCACAAGAAAGCGTAAAGTGCTAACCGAGCTTAGTGTAGGGCATATCCCCGGCAGCGGCGCCAAAAATGTGCGCTCCTTGCCGCACTGTCGAAGCAAGGGACTTGCCGATACACCGTGTGCGAGCCACAAATGGCTCCAAGCACACAACAAGCCTAAACTAGCAAGCTCAAGAGAGCAAAGGGTGTGTCACTCACCGCTCTACGCTCGCCTTCGTGGTGGATTCCTCGCCGCGATGAAGAAGAAGCTGCAGTCGTGCCTCTCTCAACCGCTTCGCCGCCGTCGTGCCTTTGTAATGCTCGATCGCACACACACTCTCTCCCTCTCTCTCTCTCTCTCACATACACACACACACACAAGGAGGTGAAGAAGAAGAAGATGGAGATGGAGATGGAGCAAGAGCACTCTTCTATTGCACAAATGAGAGAATGAGTAAAAATTAGGTTTAGTTGGCTTTTATATGAGCTCACCCCATTTACACTTGGGCGCCCATGCTTAGCCAACTAATCCCTTGAATGTCCCAGTTAGAGTGCGCCTCTCATCGGCGATCACTCTTACCCTTTTCCTATTGGTCCGACAAGCCCGGTACCTGACTCTAAATAATACAACGTTTATAGATCATAGGGTGTCTGTGTGCCGTGAGGGTTAACACCTCGTCAAGTTGCAAGGGTGGTAAGGTACTCTCCCAGGATCGAACTTGAAGTGGTTCATCAGGTGATTCTTGAACACTGGGAGGTGTGGATTCTTTTGTAGCTTCATGGAGGTCCATTACTATAGATGGAGGATGTGTAGAAGCTTTTACCTCTATGGATGTATTACATGAGGAGCTAGAAGCTTCATGGAACTCCCCCCTTCCTGAGCTAGGTGGAATAAATTGGTTTTGCCTTGGAGCCCAAACTAGCTCTAGACTAGGTGTGTAGCATCCTGTGATCTTTTTCTTCCCACGGTCTGCCATTGGCTTTAGCGTTACACTGTTTGACTCATATGGGTTTGTTGTTGATAGGGAAGGGCACATTTTACGTTTAGGTACCCAAATTTGCTCATTTCCATCATAGTAGCCTTGGGTTTCTAATAGTTGTTTTGGAATCCATCGTGATTTGGTCTTGACTCTCCTAGGGCGCGCTCTTGGTTTTCCCAGGAAATTTTTTCTTGGAATGGATGGGAGGGTTGAGGTAGTTGGAAGTAAGGCCTTGGGGACCCATTGATATGTACTCTTAGGTCGTGGATGAGTACTTGCAATATTACTGTTTGCTGCAACTACAAGTGTTGAAGTGCTAGGTTCATGGGTAGCTGGCAAAGACGAGTTAACCACCTTGGCTTGTGAATGTTGGCTATCCTTCAACTTTGCTAGAGTTTGCAACGTAGGTGACTTTGCTTGAATGATAGGGGTAAGAGTTGGTGGTCGAGTCGTGACACTAACAGTATCCCAATCAATAGTGCATTTGGTTGCCAACATCCACGTGCGTCCCAGGTTTACGTTGCCTTCCATAGCTCCCACAGGCATGACTAGAAACCTCTGCACTATGCTTCCATTGTCATAGACAAGAGGGGTCTGAAGGACTCCAAGAATAGCAGTTTTCTTTTTATTGATGCCCTTGACTTGCATCGTACTTGGGGATAGGGTCGGTTTCCCTAATTGACACCAAACTCCATAGGATAACAAATTGTGTTTAGCTCCCGTATCTAATAAGGCATTGTATAGTACTTTCCCATAGGGGCTATTTAGCTCAATTGGGTATCGTAGGGGTGGCTCAGATTCTAATGAGTCGTCATCTGTGTCCTCGAAAAATGCTTGCGTGATTCCCAGATTAGCCTCTTGTTGGTGTCTAAGATGTTGTTGTCGTTCTCGAGCCTCAACTCTTGCTTGGATTTTTTAAAGCTCTGCTTGTTCCTTGGCAGCCTTCTTTTGATGGATGGCTTGCAACTCTTCCTGGCTTAGAGGATCATAATATCTTTTGAATTTACTCCCATTAAGGAATCCAATGGTTTCAACTCCATCTAGAGTCTCCACACGAATGGTACCTTGCGGGGTAATTTCACACACACGATATGGCCCCTTACCAGCGTATTTCAATTTCTTATTTTCATTACGTACCCCGTACATAAGAACTTTATCACCAACCTTGATGTCTTTATCCTTTAAACGGCTATCAAACCACTTATTTCTCCTATCCTTCTCCACTAGAGCATTTCGCACAGCTAATTGTCTCTCTTCATCTAGCCTTTCCAGGATATATAATCGCTCCACTAAGGGGTTACCATCCCAACCTTCTTGAGAAGCTACTCGAAGACTAGGAATGACAAACTCCCATGGCATAACTGCTTCTTGGCCATACACCATCTTAAACGGTGTGCAATTAATAGCAACTTTGTACGCAGTACGATAAGCCCATAAAGCTGATGTAAGCTTTAGGTCCCAATCAGTGCGATGAGCCTCGACTGTCTTTGTCAAAATGGAGATGAGAGTTTTGTTAGTACTCTCAGCTTGGCCATTTACTTGGGGATAATAGGGTGTAGACTTGTGGTGAGATATCATGAAGTTTGATGTGAGTTCTTTTATTACTTCATTTATAAAATGAGTTCCATTGTCACTCACAAGTTCAAAGGGGCATCCAAAACGTGTGATAATGTTCTCAAAGAGGAACTTAGCTGTTGCTTTTCATCCGCCTTTCGTGTTGCTTTTGCTTCAGCCCATTTGGTTACATAGTCGGTAGCCACAATGATATATCGTGATTGCGTGTTACGTGCAGCCGGACTAATCGGTCCTACAAAGTCTAAGCCCCACTTTTCAAATGGTTGGGTTACCTTGATGGGATGTAGAGGCATCCTATCCCTCCTTTGTGGCTTGTTGAAGCGTTGGCATTCATCACATCCCTTTGCAAAAAGTGATGCATCCTTAAATAGAGTGGGCCACCAATAGCCTGACTGTAAGATCTTTCGGGCAGTCAAGTTTCTTGAAAAGTGACCACCAGCTACGCCCATGTGTGCCTCTTGTAGAATATATAAATACTCATCCTCGCAGGCACAGCGTCTAAGAACATCATCTTTTCCTCTCTTATAGAGAGTTCCAGCCAGTAAGCAATAGGGTTCGCATTCCTTGATTAACTTTCGAGCTATATCTTTTCGCAGTTCTTTGGGTGGAAAACCATTAACTAAGAAGTTAACAATCTTTTCACTCCATTCAGGCATTGTCTCAAAAATGAACAAAGGAGTATCAGGAAATTCATCATCAACCCCCGTAGGAGCTTCGCCATTAGGGATACGAGATAAATGATCCGCCATGACATGTTTCCTCCCAGGCCTCACAACAACGGTGAAGTCAAACTCAAGAAGAATTAACAACCATCGTGTAATTCGACCTGTGGAACATGGCTTGTTTACCAAATATAGCAATGCTTGATGATCAACATAAAACACAAACTTGGTAGCAAGAAGGTAATAGCGAAATTTCTTTACTGCGTAAATCATAGCTAGACCTTCACGCTCTGTAGTAGTGTAGTTCATCTCGGCATCATTTAATTGGCGACTTGCAAAGCTAATAGGGTAGTCCAATTTATGTTCTCCTGGTTGAGTTAGAACACACCCAATAGCAAAATTTGATGCATCAATATGCACATGAAAAGGTACATTCCAATCAGGTGTTCGTAGGATTGGAGCACTTGTTAGGGCCTTCTTTAATAACTCATAAGATTGATGACATTCTTCTGTCCAGTGAAACTCGATAAGAAGCTTGTACAATGGACGCGCTATCTCGGCAAAGTTTAAAATAAATCTTCGATAATAACCAACATGGCCCATAAATCTTTGAACTCCTTTATAGTTCGTAGGTGGTGGCAAATCGGCAATGGCTTTAATCTTACTCTCATCTGTGGATATCCCGTTCTTGGACACTATATGCCCTAGAATGACTCCATGCTTAACCCAAAATTGGCATTTGAAAGGGTTCAATGAGATGCGATAAAATCTGCACCTTTCAAATATTTTTCGTAGATATAACAAATGCTTCTCCCAAGAAGAATAAACACAAAGGTTGTCTAGGAAAGCTTCACAAAACTCCCTTAGAAATTCTTTAAACGCAGTGTTTATTAATCGTTGGAATGTAGCAGGGGCATTCGTTAAGCCAAAAGCCATAACACGAAATGCAAACACTCCAAACTCTGTGATAAAAGCAGTTTTAGCTTGGTCCTCTAATGCAATTGTGATTTGATTGTAACCAGAGTACCCATCTAAAAAGCTATAAGCTTCCTTTCCCGCAACTCTTTCAAGCACATGTTCTGAATATGGCAAGGGATAATGATCTCTCCTAGTGGCTGCATTAACTTTCTTGAGGTCCACGCACACTCTTAGTTTCCCATTCTTTTTTGGTACAATGACTATCGGAGAAACCCATTCTGAGTGCTCAATAGGGTATATGAATCCACATTGGATAAGTTTTTCAATCTCCTCTTGTACAATTTTGGCATACTTAGGATTCATTGGATAGGGTCGTTACTGGACGGGTTTAGCAGTGTTGATCATGGGAATTGTATGTTGCACCACAGAAGGTGGAACGCCCTTCATGTCATGATATGTCCAGGCAAAGGTATCCTTGTATTCCTTGAGGAGCTCCTTAAGTACAGCCTCTTCAGTTTTGGTAAGGTCTTGAGCAATAAAGACGGGTTTAGACTCCTCACCTGGTTCTGCTAATTCTATCTCCTTAACTACCGCTGGACCATCATAGACTCCACTGCTTTCATTGGTAGGTATTCGTTGGGCCTTGGCATACACAACCTTTCGCTCCCCCGTGGTATAAGATTTAAAATGTTCAGGAGCCATATGTAAGTCAGCAGGCTCTTGTCCTGACGGAGACATTTCTTTTAGTTCTGCCTCCTTTTGTTGTTGTGCTAACTCTCGGTTTTGACGTCTTCTTATAGTTCGACTGAATTTCGGCTCTGTAACCTCCAATTGAGCGAGGTCAATGGGTCGCGGGCTGCACCACATGACACTCTGGAGATGTTCACCCCAATTGTCTACTAGCTTTCGATGAGCATCACATGCCCCTAGATAGCTAAGCCATTCTGCAGTAGATCTTTCCTTGTTTATCCTAGCTCTCACATTTGCTCGATATCATCGTCTCTTATATGACCTTTGTTTCTTGTTAAGGTTTTGATTTTTGTAAATGTTTGAACTCGACTCGCTTGATAGGTCTTCTCTTGTATCTTCTTCACTCTCATATAAATTACCATAGATGGTCGTACTAGACTTTGAGTGTTCAGTTTCTATACTTGGCTCACTCGATGTTTCCTCAGGTTCTGAATCCATTTCTCCCTGAGATTCCGTTTCTGATGTGTATTGGCCTGAAGCCTTTGAGGAATCATCGGTTTCACTCTCAGGTAGGTGTGCCTCTTTCTTATCATCGGATGCTACATGCGCTACACCTAACATGTTTACTGGTGCAATGTGTGGTATCTCTTCCCCATTTGGTGTTACCCAGGTTGTTCCTCTAGCTCCCCATGTATCTATAGTTGCCGCTAGGTGTACCCAATTGACATTGTCTGACTCAGCCATTCCTGGTAGGATATCCATATAAGGAGAGTTCTCCCCAATATCCGTGTCTTCGTTACACGTGTAACAATACTGTAATGGAGCTAAGTGAATTGTTGTGTCTGATCGATTATCAATGATGAATTTATTTCCTAGAGGATGCGTTCGACCACTTAAAAGATCAACTCGAATGACAGAGTCTTGGAACTGTAAGTAGACGTGGTTTTTGGACCAGTCATGCACCATTTTTGCTTCCCTCATGAATGGACTCCCTAAGATCATCTCAAATGACATAGGATGCTTGGAAAAATCCATAACAATGAAAGTCTGCCTTACCTTGTGTCCCAAGACCTTGATCCTGAGATCCTTAAGCATTCCAATAGGCGTAACAATAGATCCATTAGCCATTTTTACCACTACGCTTGTGGCTTCAAGGTGAGGTCGCCCCATAGACTCCCAACAACTCTTTGTCACCATGCTGACTCCCGCACCACCATCAAGGACCCCCTTTACAATTAATCCTTTAGTAGTGATTGGCAGAGTAGCATTAGATTCATCACCTTCAAAGTATTGCCCCAACTTGTTAACGGGTACTTCAATTACAGATTCATGTCCCGCTAGGTCAGATGGTGGTGCTAAATGTTCCTCATCATTCATTACCGAGTCAGGTTTGTTCATATGTGCAAACTGTGGTAATCCGGCCTGTAATTCTCCATTGAGGAAGGCTCGAAGAGCTGAGACTAGCTCGGGGTCTTTATATAGTTTGGACATGATGGTGGTTCTAACTTCTGAAGACATGAAATCCATCAATTTGGCAACATTTAATGGCATCTTGTGGGACGTAGGACCCTGACAAGAGAATGGTGAAGATGGAATCTCCACTTCCTCAAGGGGGTCGGGCGTTCCCTCACCAAACATTCTCTCTAGTAGGAAAGGTGTGTGTCCACTTTCAGATGTCCTACCCTCACTCTCTTCCCGAATGATACTGGGTATAGCTAACGGCCTGTAGTTCTTGTGAGGTTGAACTTGTGTGGGAAACACTGTGTCCGACATCTAGATATGTTTGGGTTCAGGTGGTCTTCGTGGTCTCTATCGAATCTGAGTCATCCTCAGGGTCATTTATATACACGGGATCCTCTCCTGTCCCTATGTTAGTCTTTGAACTAGGTTTTGAGCTAGAAGCATTAAGGGATTTCTTTCTTCGTGTTTTCTTCTTTCTCGCTCGGCCAATGGATGCAGCATCTCTCTCTTCGAGGATGTAATTTTGCTTTTGGAGCATCGACTGTGTGAGTGCATTCACTGGTGCTATGTTTATAGTTGGTGGTGTCCCATCAAAAATCTCTATTATGTTCAATGGTGTGATTTTCGGTGCGTTTGGATTGTTAGGACACTGTGCGATCAAATGATCTATGCCACAACGATTACAAGTGAGTATTGGCATTGCCAATGCACTCCCTTGACTTGTTTGCATTAGTGCGGCATTCTTTTGTATTCTAATGGGGGACTTAGCTACTCGATGTGGTCCACCACATTCGTAGCACTGAAGAGGTGGTCTCTTGGTAAAACTATTAATGTTTTGGCTTCTTGCTGCTAGCGCAGTAGCTTGATATACCGGTTTGATTTGTCCCCAATGGTCTTCCATATAGTACATGGGACACTCCTCAAGCATGTCGACTCCATAGGTGATACTAGAGTCTATGTCCGCTTCGCAATCTCCATAAGCATTAGATGACTCGCAACCTATTTGGTTCATAGGTGTAACTCTTGGATGAGGGGGTTGCGGTCCTAGCACTGGAGGTGGCAACTGTGTGGTTTGGACCACATTTTGGGTTCTAGGGACCATGTGCTGTAATGGCAACTATTGCTCCATGGGTGGGGTAGGCATCAATGCAGGAACTCGAGGTGAGTCTGCCCAAGCTATAGGCGGTCTATTTTCCATGATGCATTTAAGCATTAGGCAATCCTTCGCTTGATGGCCATACCTACCACACGCGTTACAAGTCCCGTTAAACTTTACTCTAAAAGTAGGGCATTCACTCGTAGTATGTGGGCCCAAGCAAATTGAGCACCATTGTTGCTCCCTTCTTGGATACATATAAGTGTTTTGTGGAGCACGATTACCCCTAAGGCTTTCTTGGATGGCCTTGGTGAGATCTGCCAAAGTCATCTCAGATATCGTTTGCTCTTTCACGATTGGCTTTATCTTCATTGGCTCATGCCCTGATGCTTGCGAGCTACTTGATTTCGGCTCGGCAAACACTCTTTCTCCTGCAATCATTAAATTATCCTCCAATTGGATTGCATTCATGGTGACTGCTTCCCAAGTAGTGATACCTCTAATGACTAGGCCATTATAGATACTTTCATGTCGTAGTCCCCTAATGAATCTATCGAGAAATTGGTTGTTGTTGAATCGCTCGTTTGGATTGCATCGAGCATTCAAATTCTTTAGGCGACTAATGAAGTCTCTCACGGATTCACCTTCTTCTCGTTGGGCTTTTTGGAGCTGAGAGGCTACACCCCAAAGTACTCCCTCTCGTATGTATTCTTTTAAGAACAGTCTTCTAAGAGTAGAGTAGATCGTTTTTTCTTCTACTCTTAAGGTTCTATACCAATCTCCAGCCTTTCCGCTTAGGGTCAAACTCAAAGCCTTACACTTATGTAGCTCATTGTGCTCTTCCAAGGAATCGCACACATGTTCAAAGACTTCCATATGATTTCTAGCATCTCCGTCTCCATTGAATTTCTGTGTGAGCTTAACTACTTGAAGTGCCTTGCTCCTAGGCTCTCTATCAGGTGCACTACCCATGTTTTCCGCAATAGAGCGACCGATAGTTTGAGCAAATGCTGCCAAATCTCCTATTTGAGCAGGTATAATGGGTGTATGTGCTCCTCGAACCACATGTGAGATGGGAGTTGGCCTTGGCCTTGGCATACGCGCGGCTCTTGGGTCCCAAATTTCGTATGGTGGTGTACCCGACGGTGGTCCAAAGTTTACAGGCGTGGCCCTAGGCATAGGGGGTGCCTGATATGGCATGTTATTATTAAATGGCATGGCTCCACTTGTATAAGAGCTTGGATAATTCCATTGTGGATTGTAAGCTCTTGGAATAATCGGAGGTGTAGGAGCTACATGAGGCTGAGGTACGACAGGTGCACATGATTGATACATACATGTAGGTATAGTTCGGGGCACTGTGCTACTAGGCATCGGCGCAATATTAACAAATGAACTCCATGGTGTACTTCTTGTCATGCTCACCATTGGGATATGCATGGTAGCCGTAGTGTAAGAGAAAGATGAGCTAGATCTGGGAAGGTAAAGCTGCCACTTGTGGGCTCAGATTGTACTGAGGCTCCTGGCGAAACAACATATGGAGGATCAATGGGGCTCACTGAGGGAGTCTCCATTTGTGATAGGGTTGGTTGGTTGGCCTTTCCTGTATCCAAGAATCTCATTAGGCCTGTTGAAGGCATGTTGATCCCTGTGTTCTGTTTTTCTAACTCGACAATCCTATGGAGGACATCACAGACTTTCTATTGTTGCTCATCTATGCTAGTAGCACCCGATGTGGATTGTAGAACATCTAACCAACCCACATGATAGGTGTGTCCTGTGTACCGATCAGTTAAAGCTTCTTCTTGTAGGTCATACTCCCAATTTTTGTTTAGGAATATCCCATCTAGGCCTGGCGTGCTGGAGGTTTCCCTTGAAGTGGAAGCATTATTGCTCCCCATAGCTTGCCCCTCCGTGACTGCTACCTTGGGAGCACTCGGTTTCTCGGCTGGCATGATTGTTGTCATAAGAGCCTTTGCTTTCAGGGCTCGACTTTGTTCTAGCCCTCATAGGTTCTCAATTTCCCTCTCCCTTGTTGCTTGCATATAGCGTTCGATCTCTTGCACTTCGGCAAGACTCCTACCGTCGGGTAGTAAAACCTCAGAGGGAGATAGTCCTAAAGGATCAAGAGGTGCAGTGGATGGAACATTCACATGCACACTCTCAAGAAGCATAGGGTCCATTTTAGGCATGAATGACGAATTTACTTCCCCACTCCCTTCATTTATTTCATTAACCGCATGTTCGGAGCGAGTAGCTCTACTAAGGGTCTCTTTTAAGCGGCTAAACACGTTGGACCCGGGCCGTGGGCCCGTGGCATGCATGTCTTGACTTGAACTATCAGGGTTTGGTGTAGGATACCCCTCCATGACTTCGTAGTCAGAGGAAGAATCACTAGACGCGATATGAGGATCTTGGGTCGCGCTACCTTGAGTCCCGGCCGAAGGTCCAGAACCTAAGGTGGAGGAATAATGGGTGCCCGCGTAAATGGAGGCACTACCAATATGCTCGTGCTCTAACACTCGTCCAGAGCGTAGGTTCATATGACTTGGATCCCCTAGAAGTGTCAGTGAGGGCCCGTGAAGGCTGCTCACCTAGTAATTTTGGGTGTTTTGCAACCCAAGTCTTTTCTTATTTTTTGATTTTTTGGTCCTTTTTTTCTTACCCAGCTATAGAATAGAACGTATGATAGCTCAAAACGAGCGTCTCGATCAGAGGGACATGCCGTGATTTACAGCCCTCCGTTTGGTCATTTTATGCCCTTGGAATCCCTAAAACCGTCAATTTCTAGTAGGGAACTAGGCCCAAATTAGAAAGTCTAAGGGTGCAAGTGGGAAGAGAAGGGAGGAGAGTGGAGGACTTGCCCCACATGCTCTCATTCCCTCTTGAGGGGGTAGGGTATATATATAAGAGTGAGTCCAGTATATATCATAAGACTGAGGTCTGGGGCCTGGGCCCGGGCTTGGGGAAATGATCCCGATCAAAATTTTAGTGTAGCCCCCTAGTCACTCAAGCTTAAATATTTTTGGTTATTTTTTTTAATTTTTTTTTGACGACGACCGCGCGCGGTTTTGGTGACCCTTTCTTGGCCACACACACTGTCACCTACCTAACCTCCCAGTCAACAGCTCACAGCTCACAGACAGCTCACTACCTTATCTACTTACTAACAGTGCTGCTAACCACTAACTAATCTACTAACTAATCTGTCTGTTAACTGCCTACTGACAGTGAGCTAACTGTCCACCTACTTCCTCTCTCACTACCTTACTGTGCAAAGACTGTGTGCAGGCAAACCTTGACAGAAAACTTTGTACAGACTGAGTGCAAACAGAAATTACTAACTGCCTTCCTACTTATTCATTCACTGCAAACAAGCTAACGACTACTAATTGTGCAAAGACTGTGTGCAAACAGAAAACACAACATTATGCAGAAATCACAGAACTTGCAGACAACACAGAAATTAACAACTTGCAGAAAAACAACTCATTCCTCTTCCTCTTCTTTCCTACTACGAACAACTCATAGGAGAAGCACAAAGTGCCTCTTGGGCTTAGTGCAGGGCGATTCCCCGACAACGGCGCCAAAAATGTGCGCTCCTTGCCGCACTGTCGAAGCAAGGGACTTGCCGATACACCGTGTGCGAGCCACAAATGGCTCCAAGCACACAACAAGACTAATCTAGCAAGCTCAAAGGAGGGCAATGGTGTGTCACTCACCGCTCTATGCTCCTGCCGCGGAGGATTCCTCGCCACGCTGAAGAAGAAGCTGCAGTCGTGCCGCGCTCAACCGCTTCGTCGTCGTCGTTCCTTCGTAATGCTCGATCGCACACACACTCTCCCTCCCTCTCTCTCTCTCTCTCACATACACACACACACGAGGAGGTGAAGAAGAAGAAGATGGAGATGGAGATGGAGCAAGAGCACTCTTCTATTGCACAAATGAGAGAATGAGTGAATGAGTGAATTTTAGGTTTAGTTGGCTTTTATATGAGCTCACCCCATTCACACTTGGGCGCCCATGCTTAGCCAACTAATCTTTTGAATGTCCCAGTTAGAGTGCGCCTCTCATCGGCGATCACTCTTACCCTTTTCCTATTGGTCCGACAAGCCCGATACCTGACTCTACCAAATACATAATACACGTCCATCGTAGGTGATGGGTGTCCGTGAACCGTGAGGGTTAACAGGCGAGGAGTTTGTTTATATCCTATCAAGGCTTCTTGGGTTGCTTGTGGGACTTCCCTCTCATGCATGTGAAGCAACTTTGAGCCTTGGCTAAGGTCTATACCTTAGCAAGAAGAAGAGCACGTAATCAAATTACTATTGGAAGCTCAAAAGGTCTATGTTTTTAAACGTTCACAGAGCTTAATCATAAAAGCTTTAGCTCCTAGCGCGTCGTTCAAGGAGAAAAGCCTTATTGTGTTCAAAATTGTAAGCTTTAGTGTGTTCAAAACTAATGAAGGTCCATACAACACACTTAAGTGCTATCATGGGTTCACAAAACTCTAGTGCTAGTATAGAGGGGCCCATCGAAGGTAGCTTGGAGACTCATTAGACCATCATAAGCGCTCCTTGGTAGAATGGGTGGCATCATTAAGATTTAGAAATTTTCTCATGTAGGAAAACGCAGTCTTTCTCAAATGTTTTTCATACAATGCATAACATCATGAGCTTCTGCTCGATAGGCACTGCATCCCTAGCTAGGTACGATTGGGGGCAGGGGACCACCGGCCCCGGTGGGGGGGCCGGTGGTGGTCCCTTGCCCCAAATCGTACCTAGCTAGTAGTGAAACAGGGGTGTCCTTTGTCCCCTACACTTTCATTGGAGTGAAATAGGTGTGTCCTTTGTCCTCTACACTTTTTGGTATGTATGTAGATGAGGTCTCTGACTACATTGACAGAGAGGGTGACAGAGGCGCTCAGCTAGCAGGGACATGGATCCCTTTATTGTTATATGCTGATGATATTGTGTTGATATCAGAGTCACTAGAGGGCATGTAGAGACAGTTGGATGCATTGCACAGCTTTGCAGAGGATAGTGGATTGTCTGTGAACCTTGGTAAAACCAAGGTTATGGTGTTTATCACCACACCACAGTGGGTCAAGAAATTGGCACCTATACTCGTATATGGTCAGGACACTGTGGAGTACACAGATGAATATACATATCTGGGGGTGGTATTCATGGGACCGCGGTTTACTCTGAGGAGAGCAGTAGAGACTAGACTATCCAGAGCCTATGCGGCATTGGGAGGGCTATAGAGGATGTGTTCGCAGGTTCAGATTCAAGAACCACGAACAAAGCTATGGCTCTTTGATACTTTGGTTGCTTCAGCTATGCTTTATGGGGTCCAGATTTGGGGACCATCTGTGAATCATGACAGTTGGAGGAGCATGGAGAGACCCTTGCTATTTATGATATCCCGGATGATTAGAGCCAAGGGTTTCGTACCACATGCGATTATTCGAGCGGAGGTAGCTGCCCCTCCTATAGAGATTGAGGCTCTTACCAGATCAGTGTCCTTTATGCACAGTCTATGGGATACACGTAGAGGCAGATATACTAGACTGGCTCTTGAGTCCTCTAGACAGTTAGCGATGCAGGGAGATGCATCATGTTGGTATGCACACATGACCTCATGGTTTCAGAGGCATGGTTTCAACATGGATAGATTGCCTCCTTTTCAGTATTCCTTGGATGCACCCCCCCTGCCATTCACACGGACGGAGATCACTAGACTCATTCGTCAGGATCTTATACAGTTAGACACCAGGAGGACATAAGTAGAGCCGATGCAGGAGTTGGGAACGAAGATGGCTTTCTACAAAGAGCATCTTCTCCAACTTTCGGGAGATGGGTTTGTGATTCGTCCGAGCTACATGGACACTCATTTGTCTCATGGTCTGCGATGTGCTATTGGTCAGATTCGCACATCCTCACACCAGTTGGAGATTGAGACGGGTAGATTCAGAGGGATACCACCGGAGTCTAGGATATGCCAACTATGCGATAGAGAGCCAGAGACAAAGCTACACTACATATGCCATTGCACTATGTGTTATGAGATACTAGGGCGCTTCCATTGCTTATTCAGGGAGGGTTTTGGACCCCTAGATAGAGTCGTGAGGTATCAGGATCAGAGATGCCTTGGCTTATATCTACTTGAGCTACATTGACATAGAGATAGTCTATTGAGGAGACATGGAGTATGACAGTCACAAAGACAGATCACATACTTCTTTGGATCGAGGGAGCCAGGAAACCAACCACCAGCACAAGGTTGTACCCACATTCATACTAGAGGCACCCTCATTGACAGGGCGACTGAGCTCGGCGGGAGATCGAGACGACCACGACCGAGACACAAGAGCACACTCCATCGACGGAGACTCCAACAGAGGATCAAAGGCATTCTAGCACGACATCCAAAGTGTCATTGAGGGCCTATTCTACATTTTCACATTTCACACTTCATTTTCAGTTTTCATTTTTTACATTCAGTACTTTTTGTACTTGTACTTCAGACATTGTATTAGATTCACCACTTTGTATCTGATGGTCTCATAGGTCATTTTGGCCTTTTGAAGACGTTAATATATCATTTCATTTCTCTTTTGTACACATCGGATAGATCTTTAAGGTCTCTTGGGATAGTTTCCTATGACATTAAAACAATCTTCTTCTTCTTTTCTCTCTCTCTCTCTCTCTCTCTCTCTCTCTCTCTCTCTCTCTCTCTCTCTCTCTCTCTCTCTCTCTCTCTCTCTCTCTCTGTGTGTGTGTGTGTGTGCGCGCGTGTGTGTGTGTACCATCCAGTTTCTGATGCAGCTACATTATAGCGGAGTATCTTTTTTCTGTTGATTGTATACTATGACACCATTGATACGTTGTGCATGGTTTTGTCTCATAGGCAAGTTCTCTTTGGACTCTACGAGACGTTAATAAACTCTCTCTCTCTCTCTCTCTCTCTCTCTCTCTCTCTCTCACACACACACACACACACACACACACACACACACACACACCACTTGTTTTCAACTTCTGCTCTTTGCAGGTATCGTCACATCCATTGTGGATCAATGGGATGATTCAAAGGAACGCATGCTGCAAAAGGCTAAGGTAAGCTTGAATATGGCCGATTGCCTAATCTTTCAATGTGTTTATGGTGACTTTTTATGTTTCAGGTAGTAATCACTTTGGCAAAATCAAAGTATGTTTGATGAATTGATAGCATCCACTACTTTTGATGATGGCGAGTCTGAATTTTGTGAAGAAGTAGATTAACTTTACGGATGGAGATTCAAAGTCTTAGCTTAAGTTACAGAAATACAAATTTCAATGATACTAGTACGGTCGGCCGCCTTCGACGGCCTCTCTCCCTCTTTATCGCGTGCAACTGGGCTTTTCTTCTTTTAGCCTTCAGGTTGTATATCGAGACACGTGTAAAGGGGAGCCCTTCCGCCATATTATGTTAGTAGATTGTTTGCAAACAAGGGCAAAATGACCTATGAGAATAAACTCATGATGGGGATAGTTTCCTATGCAGTTAAAATACTCTCTCTCTCTCTCTCTCTCTCTCTCTCTCTCACACACACACACACACACACACACACACACACACACACACACACACACACACACACACACACACACACACACACACACACACACACATGTGCCCCCCACCACACTAAGAATAATAGAAAAAAGAAAAAGAAGAAAACTCACATGCAGGCACATAAAAAGCATCAACATCTACAAAAGGTCATGATCGTCTATGAGGCAATGTAAAAGCATGTAAATATGTACAATAGTATTTATATGCGCTGGCTTGTCTTCCATCCATAGGATGTCTCAATGTGAAGAATGGAGTGCATCAATGGTGGAGATAAGGAGATGAAACTTCTCAAAGATGCTAGTGATTAACTATATCCTCTTACCTTCATTTGGTATGAATATCTTGCAAAAATCTCGCTGCAAAATCCACATGGTTTGGGCTTGGTGGTCATGATTATCTCATGAATGATCACCTGAAGTGGTCATGGGTGATCACCCGAAGTGGTCATGGGTGATCTAGAGTAAGGGCGTCGAGGTGGGGAAGCAAGTGGTTACACCCTCTAGATCGGGAAAGTTGTGTAAAAAAATTGTACTAGTCCTCACTTGAACAAGAGAAAATACATCATCTTAGGGTTTACACCTCCATACTCTTAATCAAATCATTTTTGCAGGGGGCTTGTCCTTGAGCTAAACAACCATCTACACATGTCTTAAGTGCACTGACGTACCATAGGGGTCTATAATTTTACCCCATGAGTACTCAAATTCTCTATAGAATGATGCTCATCCCTTCGTCTGTACATTAGCTACCCACTATAAGATCTAGGTCCACAATTTGGACGGCCAATGCTCTCATTAAAGGTTTGAACTCTAACCTTGAATAAGATGAGACCCTCCATTATCCGAACATCTATTGACACTTTGAAGCTTAGAGAATAGGAAATCGTTGTCTTTTTGCAACATGGTAAGATCGAGGGCCAAAAAAGACAATTCTTCTTGTTGGGGGGGGGGGGGATTGTAGGCTTTTTATCTTGAAGTTGATGCAATATTTGCTCTTAATCCTTGATCTTCACCAAGATCTTAGGAGAGTTAAAATTGATCTTTATCATCTGCTCACCCAGATTGAGATTCCTTCTTCATCCATCAAAAGCATCAAGGGGCTCATATCAGACTTTTTTGCAACAATGAATTCAACCACAATGACCGCTTATCTTTCTTGAATGCAACACAAAATCCACTTATGGCTTTGCTTCACATATAGAAAATCAACTTAAATTCTTATAGTGTTCACCCAGATTGAGATTCTTCCCCCCCCCCCCCCCCCCCCGGGGGGGGGATTGTAGGCTTTTTATCTTGAAGTTGATGCAATATTTGCTCTTAACCCTTGATCTTCACCAAGATCTTAGGAGAGTTAAAATTGATCTTTATCATCTGCTCACCCAGATTGAGATTCCTTCTTCATCCATCAAAAGCATCAAGGGGCTCATATCAGACTTTTTTGCAACAATGAATTCAACCACAATGACCGCTTATCTTTCTTGAATGCAACACAAAATCCACTTATGGCTTTGCTTCACATATAGAAAATCAACTTAAATTCTTATAGTGTTCACCCAGATTGAGATTCTTACCCCCCCCCGGGGGGGGGGATTGTAGGCTTTTTATCTTGAAGTTGATGCAATATTTGCTCTTAACCCTTGATCTTCACCAAGATCTTAGGAGAGTTAAAATTGATCTTTATCATCTGCTCACCCAGATTGAGATTCCTTCTTCATCCATCAAAAGCATCAAGGGGCTCATATCAGACTTTTTTGCAACAATGAATTCAACCACAATGACCGCTTATCTTTCTTGAATGCAACACAAAATCCACTTATGGCTTTGCTTCACATATAGAAAATCAACTTAAATTCTTATAGTGTTCACCCAGATTGAGATTCTTCCCCCCCCCGGGGGGGGGGATTGTAGGTTTTTTATCTTGAAGTTGATGCAATATTTGCTTTTAACCCTTGATCTTCACCAAGATCTTAGGAGAGTTAAAATTGATCTTTATCATCTGCTCACCCAGATTGAGATTCCTTCTTCATCCATCAAAAGCATCAAGGGGCTCATATCAGACTTTTTTGCAACAATGAATTCAACCACAATGACCGCTTATCTTTCTTGAATGCAACACAAAATCCACTTATGGCTTTGCTTCACATATAGAAAATCAACTTAAATTCTTCTAGTGTTCACCCAGATTGAGATTCTTCCGGGGGGGGGGGGGGGATTGTAGGCTTTTTATCTTGAAGTTGATGCAATATTTGCTCTTAACCCTTGATCTTCACCAAGATCTTAGGAGAGTTAAAATTGATCTTTATCATCTGCTCACCCAGATTGAGATTCCTTCTTCATCCATCAAAAGCATCAAGGGGCTCATATCAGACTTTTTTGCAACAATGAATTCAACCACAATGACCGCTTATCTTTCTTGAATGCAACACAAAATCCACTTATGGCTTTGCTTCACATATAGAAAATCAACTTAAATTCTTATAGTGTTCACCCAGATTGAGATTCTTCCGGGGGGGGGGGGGATTGTAGGCTTTTTATCTTGAAGTTGATGCAATATTTGCTCTTAACCCTTGATCTTCACCAAGATCTTAGGAGAGTTAAAATTGATCTTTATCATCTGCTCACCCAGATTGAGATTCCTTCTTCATCCATCAAAAGCATCAAGGGGCTCATATCAGACTTTTTTGCAACAATGAATTCAACCACAATGACCGCTTATCTTTCTTGAATGCAACACAAAATCCACTTATGGCTTTGCTTCACATATAGAAAATCAACTTAAATTCTTCTAGTGTTCACCCAGATTGAGATTCTTCCGGGGGGGGGGGGGGGGGATTGTAGGCTTTTTATCTTGAAGTTGATGCAATATTTGCTCTTAACCCTTGATCTTCACCAAGATCTTAGGAGAGTTAAAATTGATCTTTATCATCTGCTCACCCAGATTGAGATTCCTTCTTCATCCATCAAAAGCATCAAGGGGCTCATATCAGACTTTTTTGCAACAATGAATTCAACCACAATGACCGCTTATCTTTCTGAATGCAACACAAAATCCACTTATGGCTTTGCTTCACATATAGAAAATCAACTTAAATTCTTATAGTGTTCACCCAGATTGAGATTCTTCCCCCCCCCCCCCCCCCCCCCCCCCCCCCCCCCCCGAGGGGGGGGGATTGTAGGCTTTTTATCTTGAAGTTGATGCAATATTTGCTTTTAACCCTTGATCTTCACCAAGATCTTAGGAGAGTTAAAATTGATCTTTATCATCTGCTCACCCAGATTGAGATTCCTTCTTCATCCATCAAAAGCATCAAGGGGCTCATATCAGACTTTTTTGCAACAATGAATTCAACCACAATGACCACTTATCTTTCTTGAATGCAACACAAAATCCACTTATGGCTTTGCTTCACATATAGAAAATCAACTTAAATTCTTATAGTGTTACAAATTCAATGAATTCAACCACAACGATAGCTTATCTTTCTTGAATGCAACACAAAATCCACTTATGGCTTTGCTTCACATATAGAAAATCAACTTAAATTCTTATAGTGTTACAAATTCAATGCGTTCTCGTACACCTAATAGTCATCAAGGATAATTAAGAGGCCTCAAAGACCTCTCTTTTCTGGTAATGTCAATAGTGTGCACGGATGCTTTTCTATTGTAGAAGCCCTATCTTTTATTCTCTTGTTTACAGATGGTATCATGTTCATTGCCGACATATGACAGTGATCTCAGTGTCACATGGCACCATTGTAGTTGGTTTGTGAAGAGAGGGGTTCAGTCTTTAAGGCTTTGTAAACCACCCTATAAAGGTTTATTTCTAATAGAGAGAAGTTTTTATTGCATGCCATGTGGAGGCTGTCTCTCTTTCTCGGGGTCTTCACCATACCCCCCCTTCCTTTGGTTCCCCAATATTTTCATTGACTATTACGACCCCAATATTGATTTTTTGTAAAGATGCCAGTATCCATGCTTAGTACGACACTAAGGGACATAAATTTCCCCATGTTAATTGCTCATTAGTAGGTTGGTGTAACCATCGATATTATTATTTGAACATTGTAGTGTATCTTCTAAAGGCCAAAATTGTCCTATGAGACAAATCGATGTACAAGAGAATCCATACTTGGCTTTCTAAATAAAGGACAATGGGTTAGAAAATGAAAATGCACTAAATAACATTAGAAATGTAAGGACTAAAATGGGGTCATGAATCATGGGTGTCCTCATCTATGGGGCTAAATTTTTATATATCTTGTGGAGTGTAGAATCTCCATCTAGAGAGAGAGAGAGAGAGAGAGAGAGAGAGAGAGAGAGAGAGAGAGAGAGAGAGAGAGAGAGAGATTCAATTATCATCCATGGAGGTCAGATATGACCTATGGGACCATACAAAACATTACAACGATAGTCTTGAGTTAAGGACTAAGAGTCCGTTAGGGTAAACCATACAAAACATTACAATGATAGTGTTCAGTTAAGGACTGAGAGTCCGTTGGGAGGGTAACAAACAAAAACCTAGGGGGAGTCGGATGAGGGGGGATTGCCTTTGGGAGTTTGAAACTCCTTAATGATGGCTTTACCACCTCGATAGACTGCCCATTTACGTTCCTTGCGTGCTTCATGCATCTTCTTAAGCTCACTTTTTTTATTCTTAAGTTGATTCATAGTCAACTCTTCTGTAATCCACAGTTTTGTTCCCTTGAGAAGGTGGGACTGTCATAGCAGCTTCAACCACTCCTCTTTGTCTCTGCAAGTGAGAACACATTGCTTGGGTGGCACATGCCTGTGTGTATTGTTGATCCAAGAGATCGTTTCCAGCTTGATTTGAACAAGTTGAAGAGTGTCATTGAGCTTAACAATTGCCTCTTCAACGGTGTGTTTGGTAGTACACCATGGTGAGGGATGCCCACCTATGCGGATCTTCAAGACGTTTTCTTGCTGTAATCTTTGTTCGCGGAGTTCTGATGTCACACATGTGTGCACTTTGGCAATAGTTGCAGAGTGAACGTGTGTGACCTTTGCTTACACTTCCTTGACTTTGTCGGTTGTAATACCAACCACGGAATAAAAGTGCGCCTCTACCTCCTTAAGGCGAGTTTTGAGGTCCCGGTTTTCCTCCATGACTTGATCAAGGACTGCTTGAAGCTGTGTAATTCGATCAATTTTGCTGGGAGCTGCCACCACCGTAGCAAAAGTCGGTCGTCATGCAGGAGTCTTCGGAGTGTTGGTTGGCATCATAAAAATCTTGAAAGTAAACTCTCTGGGGAACAAGCTTTGAGTTTGATAATCACCTAGAACCTTAGGGTTAAGTTCCTTAGCTCAACATGTGCGTACAACACTTCGACCACAGCCAAGGTCGGTAGCGATGTCGTGCAGCTCCGCTCCCATGCTAAGAAAGATGCTAGAAAAATGCACATCAAGTTGTTTGAAGCTTACATGATTAATGAACAGTAGTTAAGGCCTGGCAAAAGGACAAGTTCAATGTTGAATGTATGTCAAATGCGGTTAAAAAGGCCTACAGATGCCTTAATAGTGCTAAAAAGTGTTATGCTTGAAGTGGACACGGATAGGATATTCTGACCTAGAACTGCAGTGCTTGATGTGTTCTACCGGCCTGTCTTTATGGCTCGTCAATCAGAGCTACGGATAAGAAGTTATGGCAGTTTAAAGTTTAAGTCGATTGCAGATCCGTACCGGATTGGGCAATCACAGTTGAGGTGACAGAATTGAAATGAATGCACAGGCCTGAAGAGCTGACTTTGTGGAGCGCGTTGGTCTTTTCAGATTGGTGATTGGAGTTCCGGTCGCCAAGATATTGGCCGACAAAGATTCACCGGGGGCCGGTTCCGTACCACTCCGGTCGGCTCGTACGGAGTGCCATCTGGGAGATTTTGGCTCTCGCTCGGATTCTGGAGTGCAGCAAAGTAAGTGCTCGAGGGGAATCTTGTCCAAAATATTATCTCCTGCAGTGCATTGATAGGAGCTACATGTACGTCAAATGTGGTGTACGTCTCATTAAGTACAAAAGCTGCTTGAAGAGCTTCAAGTGATCTCATAGAATGCAATGATTGCGGGATAACTCCAACAGAGGCAGGGCCAGGAAGCTGGACAAATGCAATCACGTACGCTTATATCTTGAAGGCAAGCATCACCATGCAAAATGATGCGGGCATCGAAATTCATGAAGATATTGTTAGTCAAGGACTGCTGAAAGGAGTTATGCTTGACAATGTTTCGGCCGATAGGTATGCCAAATGTGATGCCCTTCAATGGCGTCCAAAGACAACCAAGCAAAGGCCGCCCAAGGGCTAGAGGCCGCCCACTAACAAAGCCCGGCCGCCCAAAGCCAATTTAATGGCCACCCAAAATAACTTGAAGGTGGGAAACAAAAGAAAGAAAGGAGGCCATGGCCTCTGGCGACGGGCAGTAGCGCAGGGAGGTGAATGGAGGCTCGCGCTGGGCTGCAGACGGCTCGGACGAGCTCGCTACAGTGACGAAAAATGCTTAGGAGCTCGTCGCGCAAAAATTCGGTCCGATCTACAACGGATTTGGCGCAGGTCGGGATCCTGGCTGCCACGTCAGCAGGGGGTTTTTTTACGCCTCCCTAGCAACGACGGCGCCGTCGTTGCTAAGGGAGGGAGAGGGCTATTAATAGGGTATTATTTTTTTCATGAGAAGTGGGTGGAAAAGAAAACGAGGAAGAGGAAGCTTGGGGAGAAAGAAGGAGGCCTCTCTCTTTTGTTCTCGAGCTAAAAAGAAGCAAAGGCAAGCAAAAGAGCAAGAGAAGAAGAAGGAGGGCATCAACGAAGGAGGCAAGGAGGCATAAGGAGCTCTCTCTCTATCTCCGGCTCAAGCAAGGAATCAAAGGAGGCATAAGGAGCTCTCTCTCGATCTCCGGCTCAAGCAAGGAATGAAGGGAGGCATAAAGAAGGGAGTAAAGAGTAAGGAAGAGGCGAGCTCTCTCTCTCTCACTTGATCTCAAATCTCCAAGCTAAGGAAGGGCGAGCCTCTCTCGAGATTCAATCCGAAGGTGCTTCGGCTCGTCCTCGGCACACAAGCAAGGGATAGTTCTCTCTCTTAGAGAAGGGTGAGAGTTTGGCGAGAGGCGAGCTCTCTCTCAATCTTCAATTCAAGGCGAGCTCCCCCTCTCTCTTGAGCTCAAATCCAATCAAGATAGGCGAGGAGATAAGGGCCAAGCTAGGCAAGAAGATAAGTAGTCATAGGAGAAGAAATAAGCTTCAGCATAATCAGTGATTGAAGACAATCAAACAGATGGAATTGACACAATGGGATTTGTTTGTCGACGGGCAACCTAATTTTATTTTTTTCTTTTTATTGAATCGCGAGCCGTTAGGCCCGGAGAATTCTGTAAGGGGAGTTTAAGCTCCTAAATCGTCATTCGTATCGATTAACGGTGTCGTTAACGACACTTCTTCATAATTGTGCATCAATTTTGTCGGTGTTACCGGTTTTTGAGCAAGTTTTGTGCGTCGATAGCATTACCAAGTGATTAAAAGCTGTTGTATTGTGCGGTGCGGCAAATTTTCGATCTCAATTTTTCCACAGCCAGCAGCCTAGTGCTGACCTCGCTCAAGTTTCGAACACTTATCCCCCGACACCTAGTGAACCCGACGCGAAACCGAGCCGGAGTGGGAAAATTGTTGAAGCATATGTCTACACCACAAGAAGCAGCCATGCAACAGATGATGCAACAGTTTGCAGCATACATGCAACAACAACAGGCTGCCTAGCAGCAAGATAATTTGCAAGAGCGGATTCGTAAAGCTCGTCAAAATGTTACGAAAAAGTTGCAACGGTTTGAGGGCCGAGATATTTCAAAATTTTGCAATTTGTATGAGCAGTCTATGGAAGATAATGGTATTGAAGACCAAGATTCAGTGGAAGGATTTCATCTGATTGCAGTGCCAGAACTTAGGGCCCGGATTAAAGAAATTCAAGCGGCTCAAGCGCCGAACTGGTAGGAATTTAAGAAGGCGTTGCAAGAGGAATATTTTCTGGAGGATTCTCAACGGGTGACCAGACAGAGTTTTACGAAGTGGGTGCAGAAGAAGGGTAAAATTTTATCTGCACGAGAACTGTTGCGAGAGTTTGAAAAGAAGTTTGATCAGTTATCGTCAGCAGAACAACGTTCCTTGAGGGATCAAAAGGTGGAATTGTTTATTCAAGCTGTTGATCCGCGACTACAAAAGAATTTGGTGCAATTATTAGAGGATCCGGCGGGAGAATTGGGATTGACATCAGATTGGAAAATAGTATCTGAAGCGGTGAACATGATTGTAAAACGACAGAAGCGGGTTGATAAGCAAATCGTGATTGAGGTACTGGATGATGATGAAGAAGAGGTTAAAGAGAAGCCACCCTCTACATTGTCCAAAGTGGAGGGGCCTGTTCTTGACGATCTCGTTAAAGGTATTCAAGAACTAAATTTGAATTTTAAAACTGTTAAATTTGAAGGGTTAGCTGCAAAGGCGCTACTTCTGAACCTAAGCAGCAGTAGCAGCCACCACGTAAAAATTGGGATCGATGCATGTGGTGCGATAGTGAAGACCACAAGTTTGTGAGAGAGTGTAATGAGTTTGATGAAGCTTATAAGAAGAATGTGGTTTTCTGGAAAGACAAGAAGATTCATCTCAGGGCGACAGGGGAACTGCTCTGCTTGAACTTTGGCAGAGGCGGAATGAAGAAGATAGTGGAGGAAATACAACATAATGTTGCCCTTGTGGAAGCAGCTACATATGGGCTGCAAGTTTGTGGTAAGAAAGATGATGATGGTACAGGTGCAAAGGGCCAGTTGTGGCCATATGCTCTAAAGACAGCATAAGCAGGTAAGGTAACATACGAAAAGTTACGACAGGTGGGGAATTCAATTCGAGAAACCACTGGGTGGACCGATCTAGTGGATTCTCTTTCGGTATATGCTTATATTGCTAAAGCTCAAGCCAATGAAGCTATGGTGGAAGAGAAGCGGAAAAGAGATGAAGTGGTGGCTGGGACATCAAAAAGGCAGACGAGATCCAACAATAAGAAAGAAGAAGGGCCAGCTCCTAAACCTGCTCCGGAGGTGGTTATGGAAGAAGCTCCGAAGGACAAGAAGCAAGGTAAGCGTAAAGGGCCCTCGTATAAACTCAAGTCTGATATTGAATTGGCTACAGATTTGCAGAAATTTTTGAAGAACATATCCTAAATAGTAAAGTGGAGCTCACCTTGGGGGATATTCTTGGAATTGCTAAGCGCGAGTTCCACGAAGAGATCATCGACATTATAAAAAGGAAGCGACAAGTACCGAGTGATCAAGAGTCAGATCCACTTAAAAGCCAAGTGGTTTGTCACATTGAAGCAATCTTGGAAGACTATGAAGAGTATTTAGCAGATCTTGAAGAAGAAGAGCCAAAGCCTGTGGTGGTTCCCAGCCCGATTATACCTGAGGTAAGAAACAGGCATTTTAATGACGGTGAAGATGAAGAAGTTATACCCAAGAGTCACTTTTCGAGGACTCATTGGGCAAGAGCAACGACAGAAACACTGGTAAAGCTTGGCGACATTGAGGAGCCGGTCTTAGCCCTCATAGACCATGGTTTGGAAATCAATCTCATGGCAAAGAATTTGCACCAAAAGGGGAAGTGGCCTATTGATGTAGATCACGGGTGGCAGATTCGAGCTGCCAACATGCTTCCTGGAGATCTTTACGGTGCATGCGCAAATGTTAAGGTAACTATTGGGGATGTCTGTGATGAGCAGAAATTTTTTATACAGGAGCATTCCTCCTACCCATTGATTCTGGGACAACCCTACATTACGGCTGTGCGGATGGAAACTAAAGTGCTAGATGATGGCTCGGCCTATGCCAGGGTTTGAAGTCGAGATGGTAAGAAAGCGGTTCAATTTCTAACTGTATGTGTTGATCATGCTAGAAACAAAGACAATTTACGTGATCGTCCAATGCCAAAGATACATAAGGAGTTTAAAGAACAAAGATTTGCTCAGGATTTTCTTGGGGTGCCACTATAAAGCGGGACTATGGTGGTGCAAGTGAGGAGAAGTTCTCGCAGAGAGAAACCTTCTCTTCAGGATTTCTAGGGTTGACATCTGAGGGTTCAGTATCTTACAGGAAATTTAATGATTTAACTAAGTGGGAGAAACAATATGTTTCAAGCATTCAAAGTGACTTGCAGGGATGTGATGTGCTAGAACCGGATGATGTGATTTCAGGAATCTTCGAAGAGATCTCTTATGTTGATACTATGTCAGAGCTTGAGGATATCAAGAAGAACAGGTTAGAAAGTGGAACTGAAATTGTTAAAGTGTACTCAATGGACATATACGAGGCACTTATGCATATTGAGGATGACTTGGATAAATAAGTTGAAGCACAAGTAGAGACGAAGTACAAGAAAATTGCAAAGAAAGTGAGACCTGTGGCTACACCTCTACCAGAGGGAAGTGATGAAGTAATAAGAAGCTTCTCTACAGACTATGCTCAGAAATCCTAAGAACATTGGGCACAAATTCACTAAAGAGACATTGCAACAGCTGAAGGTGGGAGAAGATGGTTTTCTCAACGAAGAGGAAATCAAGTGTTTTCAAGGTATGCTCGAAAAACATGGTAAAGCTTTTGCCTTTGAGCCAAGTGAGATTGGGTGTGTGGATCCAAATGTTGTTGCACCTATGGTTATATTCACTGTTCCTCACATGCCATGGAGCTTACATCCTATTCCAGTTCTTAAAGCTCACTTGCCAAAGCTCATCAATTTGCTTAATGAGAAGACACAAATGGGAATCTTGGAACCATCATGTGCGCCCTACTCTAACCGATGGTTCACTGTTCCGAAGAAAAATGGTACTTTAAGGTTCATACAGGATATGCAGCCTGTTAATAAAGTAAAAATCCGCAATGTGGGTATCGGCCCAATTGTGGATGAATTTGCTGAGGCTTTTGCAGGTAGGTCAATTTATTCTATAGGTGATCTTTATTTTGGATATGATCAATTTCAGTTAGCATTAGAGAGCAGGGATCTTACTACGATGCGTACACCTCTCGGATTGGTAAGGATGTGCACTCTGCCACAGGGTGCTACTAATTCTGTAGCTCATATGATGAACGACATGAATAAGGTATTAAGGGACTTTATACCACATGTTACTATGCCTTTCATTGATGATCTACTGATTAAGGGCTGTGAGGAAAGCTCAAAAGATGAGGTAAAAGATCAGAGGGGGTGCCGACAGTTTGTTGCTCCACATATTGCTGACTGTGATGCTATTTTATCCACGCTTGAAGAAGTTAACTTAACACTTTCAGGGCAAAAATCAACTTTTGGTGCCAAAGAGGTTCTAATTGTAGGGTAGATGTGCAGTCCAGAAGGTAGAAGGCCAAGTCCGGCTAAAATTGAAGCTATTCAAAAGATGAAGGAAACGTGCTCTTCGGTTACTGAAGTTCGCCGGTTTCTGGGTGCATGTGTTTTCTATCTTATTTGGCTGCTACATTTTGCTCATGTTGCAGAAGTGCTTTATCAACTGCTAAGAAAAGGTAAAAGATTTGTTTGGGAAGAAGTTCATACACAGGCTATCAGGAAATTAAAGAAGATGCTTCTTGAGGCTCCGACCTTGAGGAAAGTCGATTACAAATGCGGAAGGCCAGTAATTTTAACAGTTGACATTAGCCCGACAAGTATTGGATGGGCTATAGGTCAAGATGATGAAGAAGGTAACAGGTATGCGGTTAGTTTTGGAGCAAAAGTGATCAATGCTCGCCAAAGAGGCTACCCACAGGTTAAGAGAGAACTTTGGGGCGTTGCTACTGCTCTAAGGTCTGATAAAGAATACTTTATTGGAGCTTCAGTCATGGTAGAGACAGATTGCTTGCCACTGATAGGGATGATTGCAAATTGCTCTACTCCGGATATTGCTATGCTACGATGGATAGCCTATATTAAATCTCTTAATTCCGAATTTTGTCATATTGCAGGTAGAGATAATCCTGTTGCAGATATTTTATCAAGAGCTAGATTTGAAGATGAAGAAGAGATGTTGACCACAAGTGATTATGTTGGCTTGAAGTCTATTCGTCTTCTTATCTGCATGCAAATTGTGGCAATATTGCTCATACTTTTGAGGTATTTTCTGAAGAGCTCTATGAAGGAGAATGGCTTTTGATTCGCTACCTTAGAACTCTTACTAAGCATGAAGGGTGGACGGATCAAGAGTACAAAAAGATCAGGAAGAAAGCTTACGGCTATTTTTCGAAGGATGGCCATTTATGGAAGCAGCCAAAACGCTCTAAAGGAGTACTGCAGCGGGTTATTTGCCAACCTACTCGACAAAATGGTGGCATCCAAAGACCAACACAATGGAAGAGGCCTAAATTTCAAAAACTTATGGAATTGGGTTTCTGGCCTTGAACAGGTAAGTCCAAGTCGCCATTAAAAATACATGGCATAAAAGTCAGAGTCGAGCAGCTAAGCCACTAGATGAGCGAGACGTTAGTCCCAAACCTTCATGTAATATTCTATGTGGTCTAAGCGTCTTAGTTATTCTAGGTACTACTAAAGCTGGAAGAGTTGAGCATATTTTATTGTGTCTCTCATGCTGGTATAGGTGAGCATAAGAGTCGAAGTCATTGTACTATAGTGGTAAGTGAAGGAGGAAGTCCAAAAGACACTCACGCACTTAGCACAATGAGATATGAGTGGAGAAGCTTCTACATCGAATACCCTTCTTGGAAACGTGGAAGCTATTGAGACGTCCTTTGATGTCACATGTGCTACATTTGTTCCTTGAAGCACCCATCAACTCCATCTCTTACACTACATGCTTTTGTTTGACAAATTTCTCATAAGCATATAGAGTGTCCCATAATTTGCACTTGCATTAGGCACTCTTCCTTTGTTTCTCCCAAGCACTCACCTTGCATGACAGGTACTTTAAGTGGATTTCCTCAACTCCAATAAGAGCGTATACCAAAGGCACTTTTTTTCCACTGGGTTTTTTCCCTTTGGTCATCCAAGTTTTAAGACCCTAATCTAGAAACCCTCATCATTGAATTCTTGTATATATTTCTTCTACATCAACAATAAGAAAATGTCTATCCAAATCAATCGACAACGACTTGGAGCAAACATAGCAGGTCTCCATATGCTTATCAAGAGCATCTTTTATCTAAAAGGGTGACAACAAAGCTCCATCAAAAAATGGCAAGTCAAAGAATGGCCTACAATGACAAGCAATGACAAATTCCACAAAAGAGTCATCAACAACAATCAAAAGTAGCTCACACAGTGCAACACCGGCTACCTATTGTGGAAAACTCGAATTGCAGTAGACATGGAAAGCAAACCCATCATAAAGTCAGCACCACAAAGAGGCTCAATTCTACAAACTCAAAAACATGAAAATCCCTCTTCATGGTGGCCTAGATTGGCAACAAAGAGGCAACTACACAACAAGAAGAAAATTTGCCTCGAAAATCAAAGATAAAATCACGTATCAACAACATGGCAAATATGAATCACTCAAGGAAGGGGGGAGTGTCATCAACGACAAAGCTCTTCCAAAAATCAAGTCCAACCTTGAAGACAACCCTATGACAAGACTGCACAAGGTCGTGTCAAGGGACGACATAATTTAGGAAGGGGGGAATGTTTGAGGAAAGATCAAACGGGCGTCCACTTGGTCGGACACGTAGTTGGACACCACATTTGTACTCTATTAATTGTCCGAGCTAGTGTAGTGATACTCTGTGTAAATCCCAATTCTAGAGTAGCAATCAATCCCCTGAGTTGTAATGTTGTAATGATATTTGTAAAGGTCCGTGTGAGCCGGCCACTGGTCATTTAGAAAGCCCTAGGTATAAAGGTCAATAACTTTAATGTGAAAGGGAAGGCTTATCTTGAGAAGAGGAAGGGAGCTCAAAAAATGTACACTCAAGCCACGAGCTGCTCCAATTTGTAATCAATGCAACTAATGAATGGGTGATTAGTTTTCAAATCCAAAGTTGCATTGTGTTTCTCTCTCTTTGCTCTTTAATTTAAGTATAAGCATTGTCAGTTTTGTTGTGGTTTGTGACTACGGGTCTGTGAGCTATAATTGCAAATTTGAGTGCTTAAATCGTTGTTTTTAGTCATTTTGACCATAGGAGAGTGTTCTTAGACCATAGGACGACAATTCTAGATAGTTCTGTTGCGGTTTTCAGGACCTTTTTCATGATGGAGGGTGATTTTGGTACCTTGTTGGATTGCAACCAGACTTGCTAGGGTAGTGCCCCTAGGTGTCCTAGACCTCCTCCTAAAGTTTCATTGCATTTCGAGTCCATTCGAGTGCCAAAATGGCGTGATGACCTAGAGCTGTGAGAAAGGACATAGGCAGATTTCCCTGATCATTTAGTGTTGGTTTGCTTGTAGAGTTGTTGAGTTTGCTTGTTAAGGTTTACTTCGTGAGATTGACGATCTCATAGAGTCTCTGTGCCCCATCCAAGTCACTTTCCCTGAGTATTGACATTATGTTAGTGGAAGAAAGCTATGCTAGAGATGTCCGTCGCGGCGACCCGCTAACAAAAGTCACGAGGAAATCCACATTGGGAGAAAACGTTTTCAAGTTTATGAAAATCCGAGCAACATTCGGCTAAGCACCTCAATATTATTAGAAAAGGCATAGAGGGTGGGAGCTAGACTAAAATACTATTACAATATACAAGAATCTTTGACATTTTCTATCTATAGACACGTTTAGAAAAATTCTAAACGTATAGAAATATTAATCAACAATGTGCAATATATTTTCTACTTACAGATACACAAAGAGACAAAACAAAAAATCTAAAATTATTTTTCTAGTAATTTAGAAACTACTCAAAATATCCCTCAAATCTCAAAAATGGCCAAAATTCTCCATCATATTTTTTGAGTAAGTCTCACACTGCAATTACAAATTTTCAAAAGTTCCAAAATACCCTTTATGTTATTTTTGCAAATACATTTGAAGACTTTTTCTTTGGTAACACTTGATCATAGGAAGAATGGTTCTCCCTCAATACAAGATGATAGAACTAGGACTTTATATGGTCTTGTAGAATCTTAAATGGTTTCTTGGCCTATTTTGGTGGAATTATTTGTATATGGCACTTAGAGATGGATATAACTGCCAAAAAGCATAGTGTCCAAAAATTGTTGAATCCATTGTAATTTGATTCAATTTAAAATTGATACAACGTTATTTTTGGAATGTTTCAATTTTTTGGGTATTTTGTAATTTTCACAAATTTTAGGATTATTTTTGAAATTTTCCAAAAAAAGAAAACTTTAGTCAATAGACCTTAAAGATCTAAACCAAGGAGTCTTCACACACACACACACACACACACACAGAAAATAAATATTTTCTAAACCGTTAGAGCTTGCACCATGCATCCCTATGGTGGACTATCTGTACTATTTTACGAGAGCCTATACATCTCGGTAGCTCCTACATTTGGCACCTACCTCTTCAATGCGAGAAATAGACCCAAGAAGATCTTCAAAGGATGGTGAAAGTGGAATCTGAGGTGCAAATGGGCCAGGTCTTTAGAATCTTTGTAAAATACCAAAATATGCTTATAATTATCGATCAAGATGCACGCTTAACAATAATCGGTTGGTGAAGCTGCTTCTTAATATTGCAATGCTTCAAGATTCTCCTTGCCGTTCATGATACAAGCTACACAGTGTGGAAATCCTTGTAGTCTAGATTCTCTTGACAATGACCTTCTTGCATGGCCATCGTAGAAGTTTTAAACTTGGCGCTTTGACAATTTTCTATCTAGTGTCTTCTTCTCAACTACCTTGGCTTGGCCACGATGGTACATCATATTTTGCTAAGGAGGGAAAATTTTGTGAGATGAGAGCACTCGAGATTTGCATATTGGTAGGTCATGACACTTTCCAAGCCGTCAATGAACTGGCCACCCACAAAGATGGCGAGTAGGGAGTGTGGGGGGGGGGACTGCCGGTGAGCACCATATGAAGTTCCATGTCAGTGTTTTGGCTGTCTTGTTCCAACTCTAGGTCCATGCTTGGATTTGTGCCCATCCACTTTCACTCAATTTTTGTTGGCTTCACTTATACAATACGTTGGCTCCGTGTTCCAAGTGAAAACCTGAAAACCGCTTGTGGCTAGCCATCCACGCCGTCATGGATGCCCGCAGGGAGTTTTCAGAAGTTCCTGGTGTTCTTTTTAATGATGCTTTTGGCAACAGGAAACCACACGCTCATATTCCTTGCGGATAGCAGGTTTCCGGAGAGAAAAACGTACACATCTTTGCCCAGGATGAAAGAATGTGCAGAGTTGCCGGTGCTTGCCAACTGCACCCAATGCGACACGAGCTTCACAACGGACTGCGCCTCCATGTGGGTGAGCTTCTTACAATGGAACCATATCTCCATTGCTTGCACAGAGACCAGCACAACATCCACCTCCTCGTTCTCCACTATGCGCAGTTGTGGCTTGCTGACCATGCCCGGAAAGCCTAATTCTTTGCAGAAAATGGATAGCAGTGCTTGTTCTTCCTCCCCAAGCACCTTGTTCGTCAACTCCCTCGCACTTGATTCACCATTCCCCGCGGACTCGCAAGGCTCTACTGCTCAGAAGCGGAAGCAAAATTGTGGTTGCTAAAACTATCTATAGCCATCCGCACTGACGCGGATGGCCACAAGTAGTTTGAGTAGAAATGGCCCACCATTTCCGTTCCAAAAACCTTTTTTGCCCTTGTGTTCTTAATGGATCACTCTTCAGTGCGGATGGCCACAAGTAGTTTGAGTAGAAATGGCCCACCATTTCCGTTCCAAAAACCATTTTTGCCCTTGTGTTCTTAATGGATCACTCTCTATTGACATTCAATGGAAAACTATCTGTAGCCATCCGTGCTGGCGCGAATGGCCACAAGCAGTTTTCAGTAAAGATGGGCCACCGTTTCCCTTCCAAAAATCATTTTCTTTAAAAAAAATTAAACTTGAACCATTTGACCAAGCCTTGCATACTTATTGGCTCATCTCTATTGACATTCAATAGAATCTTCATGAGATTCTTTCACTCTTCAAGGAGCTTCTTGCTTATCTTCTAGTGTTGATCATTTATTAAAAAAGCGAGGGTTGAACGAAAATTGTTGCAAGGTGTATTTTGTTGGCCTACACTACTCAGACGAACCCAACGGTGCCTTCAATGTTTCCAATTCACTATAAATAAAAAGCGAGTTCCAAGATCGACTCACTACTCTTGCAATACTCCCAACACCTATGACTCTCGCTCCTGCAGTACTTCGTGCCTTGCAAAGAAGATGGCTATTTGTGTGCCAAGAGAGAGAGAGAGAGAGAGAGAGAGAGAGAGAGAGAGAGAGAGATGTGCCAGTTTCCATATAGGCTCCAAATTGGACGATAGAACATCTTTACCTGCCATCCTATCTGGCTTTATGCTTGGTGGCAAGTTGCTCGATTTTTGCCTTGCTCGGAAATATTAGCTCACCATTTGGTAAGACTCAAAAGTCACCGTGTACTTGGGGAATTTTTCTGTGGATACTTCTACTGTGGTTATGTTTCCAAAATCGAGTTTAGAGTAGGAATTTCATCCCGATAGAAGTGGGACAGCTTGTATAAGTTTATAGGTTTTTCTCAAGTGTAATAAGAATAAAGAAATATCAAAAGGGACAATAGTCTTTGGGGCCAACAGGGTGTTGTTTTTTTCTTGATAGCACTCTAGCTACTAGGCCATGGTTTGTCTTGAAGTGTTGAATTCCAATCACATGCTTCTTTGTGAAGCTCCTTTGTGTCCTAAAGTCTAAAGTAAAGTTTTGGGTGAAAGCCAAAGTTTACTGCCATATGGGCCAGTTTCATGGTTCCGTTGTTGGGACAGAATCACTTTTTCCTGAAGAAATGAGCCTCGGTTTGTTTTTGAGCAAAGACACAAAGCTCAGGAACTTGCAATTACACTATGGCTGACAAGATGGATGAAACTAGGGAAGAGGGTTCCACTTCATAGGACATACATGAAATTGGGCATGTTCCTACATAACCTTTTTGGCGTTTGCCATGCTAAAAAAGTGGTCAAACTAGGATTGATTTTTTGCTCCATTTTTAGGGTTTGCAAGTATGAACCAAGACAGGATAGGGAGAGGTCTCATGGTGGGAGACTTGCCAATAGATCTCCTGTGGGAATGATGTGGGGCTGCCAAGTGGATGATTCTCTAAGGCGATTGCTTGGATTCTTTGACGCATTGGTAAATCATCTTGAAAATTTGAGGTTACTTGGTGGTGGTGGGTAGTATGCTACAATGTTGTGGAATTATGCTCCTTTGCAGAGGCAAGAGCCTCTTGCACAGGTAAAAGTTAAGGGACAGGTTGCAAGATGCTATTTGGTGAAGTTCAAGAACTATACACCTATGGATGCAAAGTGGATGGAAGAGCATGAACTGTCAGAGTCACCAAATGTATTGCAGATTTACCTTGAGGTCTTTGGGCCGGGTTATAGCCTATGTATGCCCCAACCCAACGTCTATAAAGGAGGGGTAATGATAGAACTAGCACATCAAATGTACTCATGGATTCAAAGCAATACCAGTGTACATATTGTTTGACAAAAGTATGAAGGTCTCATTAAGTCATTGTATACATGTTTTGAGAGTATTTCTTGCATATACATGCGATGATAAAAGGGTGCTTACCACACTAAATCATCTATGGCATATATATATGGCACGCAATCGAGGACGTTTGCAATTTTAAGAGGGCGGTATGTCATGAGGAGGTGGAAATTGCTAACTTGAGTTGTTGGTTTCTTTTCAAAGATTTTTGATTAATTTTTGGGACCCTCTTTTTGAAGTTGCAAATGGCCGGACATGATATGGCCAATGTGAATTGGTCAACAGTCAAGAGTTTCACCTGCAATTGGAAAGGGCACGTCACCACAAGTTGGTCCAGCGAATTGACACTGGAATTCGAGCACTAAAAGGGTGTCTTGGATCAGTTCAAAGTCATTTAGGCCCCTCGCTACACTTATAAGTCAGTGGGCACTAGGGAATTAACTCAAAAGAGGCAAACTGGACAGATGGCGACTCCAGATGCATTTGCTAGAAGCATCAGCAAGGGGACATCCATTTCAAGAGAGGGGGTTGATTTCAACCCATAAGAGTGCTACTGTGTGTGTGAGCAGTGGGTGCAGGTGCTCACAGCTTTAATGGAAAACTTGCCTTCTCCCTTGCTCTATGTAGCACGACGATTTGCTCTCGCACATCTCTCTCTCCCCTTTGCATGTATGGTAATGCCCCACTAGTTGGGATTCTAAGATGACCATGTACAGTTCTGGGGGAACCAGATTAGCTAATTGCTAATCCCCTTCAGGTATGCACAGTTCCATCATGAAAGAATGAAAAAATGAAGAGTTTTCTTGCGTGAAAACTCATTTTATTTATAGAGGAACTTCCGTATTGCAAGCAGGAGCACTTGAGATATGTGTAGACATGCTCTCTCAGCTCAAAACGATCGAAAACAGAGAATTACACATGCTGTGTTTCTCTGTTGTGTAGGTTTAGGGTGTTGCACCTAATTTGTAAGGAATCGCTTGGGGAGCCTTGAAAAGGCCTTGGGATGCTTGTACAGGACAGTAGGCACCTAACAGTGGAAAAACAAAAAATTATAACATGATGAAATTGACCTGCAGGTCACTAGAAAGCTTCCATACCGCAAGGGAAAGCGTCCTTGACGTGTACTTTTGATGTACAAGGATATTTGTGCCGTTATGCTGGTGAAATTGGGTCAAAAACTTGCATTTACAACCATGGACAAGTTTTAAGATTAAAAACGTCAGAAAGCGTGCGAAACGACTCCAAGTATAGAGAGACAAAAAGCCGTGGGACGTTGAATATCCTTAAAGTAGATAGGGATACACAGGTAGGTTAAGGGGTGATTTAGGTAAAAAAAAGGATGGGACACCAAACGCGTTTCGCTCATACTGAGCTCATCAGTGGTGTGAGTTTTCATATACAAGTAAAGGAGGTGAATGGGGATTTATATAGGGGCAACTTGAGGTTTTGGGGGGAAAAAATAAGGGAGTTAATGGTAGTGTACAAGTGTACATAAGAAAGAGTTAGGGTGGAAGAGTTAGGGACAAGTGAGTTAATGGTAGTGTACAAAAGTACAAAGTGAAAGAGTTAGCGTAGACATGTTGTACCCAATAGAGTTATGTTTTTCGAAGATGATGGTGATTTGATAACCAAGTTAGTGGGAGATAGAGGGTGAAGAGAAAGGTCCAGATTTGGGAACATAAGAGGATTTTTTAATATCCATTTTATATTTTTGATGGAGCTATTAGAACAATTTTATATTTTTTTTATGGAGCTAATAGACCAAAAAACATTTATGGGGCTAGTAGACCAAAGGTGTATTGGTAGGTGGAGTTGGCTAATGATTTAACAAGGGGTGTAGAAAGAGGTAGGTAAGGGATTGGTGGGGTTTAATTAGCCGAGGTGAGCCGCCAAGATAAGGGAGAAAGGAGTGGTGTTGGGGGGGGGGAGAGAAGGGGGGAAAAAAAAGGAAGTAAAGAGCGCGCGAAGGAAGGAAACGGGTAGGTGTGAACAAGATTAAAGTAGAAGGGAGGGGCCCCACCCAAAAGTCCACTATTTTTAAGGGAAAGGGTAGGGGTATCCAAAAAATACGGATATTTCCAAATATATATTTTTGTCGAAGGTGTGTGGCAAGCCAAAAGGGGAATGTGTAGCCCATTCAAAGATTTAGGTGAGTCTTCCAGGGTGGTGCAAGGTATGTACAAGCATGCTATGGAGGTTGGGCCCAGAGGTCCAGCAGATGGTGGGTCTAGGTAGAACCAAGAGTGAGGGGTTGTATTGGCAAGCCGAAGCGATAGGGTTGCTGATACAAAGGGAGGGTGATAGCCTTCTGGTGGAGGGAGTGAAAGGTAACTTGAAGGTTATGGGGGGTGATTTTTTAAGTCGAAGAGTGGGCTCCATGAGGGAGGTGCGATTCTGATAGGTGACTTTTTTGAACACATAAAGAAGAAAACCTTATGGATATCCTTTTGCCCCAAGGCGTTGATATAAGAGATTGCGGATAGCAATGAAACCTTCCAAGGAGCTTTCTCTAATGATAAATCTTTTGAGTTCCGCAATAATGAAAGCCACTTTTAAGTGTGTAGGGTGCCATGAGATCCATGGGATGTAGTTATAGGCATTTAAGGGTTTTTTATGGCAGTGAGAGTCTAAAAGGCTTGAGGAGGCAAACTTTGTTCCTTTAAAAAATCCTATGTCGAGGACAATGGCATGGTTGGGAGAGATGTGGCTAGATATTTTAATGTGATCTTGAAGTGGTTCTCCACAATCATTCAGACAAGAGGTGAGGGATTCCTTAGAGCCAATCCATAGCCCAAAGGCATCATCTACATACCGCTTGAAGTAGAGAAGGTTAGGACTATTCAAAAGAAAAGAAGAGGCTTCCAAATGGCATAAGAAGAGGCATGCATATACTACGACAAAATTGGAGCCCATAGCGATGCCTTTGACTTGTTTCCAAAACTTTCCTTTGAAGGTAATGTAGTGGTGCAACAAGATGAGCGCCGCAAGAGAGAGGATAAAGTGGATTTTGAGAGGGTCAAAATGGGTAGAAAGGGAGGCTTTGAGAGCCGCGAGGCCATGGTTGATTGGGATACTAGGGTAGAGGGCCTCTATATCAAAGGTGAAGAGTAGGGTATTGGGTGGGAGGGGGAGTTTGTTAAGGTCCTCGATGAGGGTGAGAGAGTTTTTAAGATTTTGTTTAAAGGTGAGGAGGATACGAAAGAGTTGGAAGTGAAGCCAAATGGAAGCTTTTTCAAAGATATAGCCTTTATAGGAGCAAATAGGCCGTGAGAAAAGGGAGGGTTTGTGTAGTTTAGGATCAAATAAATGGGGCAGGGTTTAAGTTGCTTGTCAAGGGGCGAGAGGATGAAGTTACGATCTAAAGTAGGTAACGTCAAAAATTGGATTGTAATGGAGGAGAGGAGGGAAGCAATAAAGGGAAAGGGGATGGAGAGGCAAGGCTCGTATCTGGAGGCATCACTGAGGTGAGTGAGGGCGTTACTTTCGTACCAATCAAAAGGTAGAATGGCCAAGCCTAGGTTTTTGTCGGCAGGTTTTATGACAATGCAAGGATCCAATTTGAGGCTATCTAAGGCTTGAATGACAAAACGGGGAGGTCTAGAGGGTGGGAAGAAATTAGAGTTTAAAATAAGGTTAAGGTTAATATGGTTAGTGAGTAAGATTTGGTTGAAAGCTGGGTTTTCCAAGGGCGGCTTCCAAAGGGGATTTGGTATTTTGAAAGGAGAGGGTGGTAGAGTTGGATGATTCTTAAAGAAAAACTTTAGTTTGAATTCTCTTGCCATTTTGATATGAGCGTTAAGAAGAGAAGCGGATGAAGGGTTTGAAGGGGGGGGGATGTATTTTAAACCTAAAGCTAAGCATCGCTTTTCAGGGAGGGAGAGTGTTTTAGGTGAAAGGTTATGTATTTTAAAGTTGGAAACACCGAGCTCCAAAGAGAAGGCTTTAAGCTTACCAAAAAGGAGAAGTTTGTAGTGTTGAGGATTTACAAGGTGTAGCCAATACTTCCTTCTCAAACGTCCTTTGCGGGTTGGGAGCTCGAGGTAATCTTTGTCAAATGGTGATGTAGCGGAAGTGTTGGTGACCCAGAGATGCGAGAGGAGGGGGGCTTTAAGAAGGAAAGATGCACCCATGTAGTGGGGTGCTTACACCCTAATCCCTCCACTCTCTTCCTTTTCCCGAGTGCTTTGCATTGTAGTGGGAGGTGCTCTTTTGAAAAAAAGTTTTCTTGTGGGAAGAGGAAGCGAGAGGAGAAATATTGGGGTGGGAAATGGTAGGGTGTGGGGGCCTAATGGGTTTAAGAGGGTAGGCCGGATTAGAAGGTAAATTGCGATGGTGGGTGTAGTGGGGTTTTTTTACATAGGGCGGAGATGCTTGGTGGGGAGGTTCTAAAGTTCATTTATTGGTTGGGCCTTGAGATGGTTTAGGAGCTATAGATTGAGGCTCCAACGGAGAAGGTTGAGGGTAGGTAGAGGGTCTAGGGGATTGGAAGGGTTTTTTGGAAGGAGGGTTGCATGTTCTTTGTGGGGAATGGAAGGGGTTTTTGGGAGGGGGATAGGGTTTACTTGGGGAAGAGGAGGGGGGGAAATGTGGTTTAGTGTAACTTGCATTTAAGTGCCCCTTGGTGTTACTTGAACCCAAGTGATCCGCCACCACTTGCTCCATGAGTCTTTTATAGTTTGTTCTTTGGGAAGGGAAAAGACCTCCTCTTCCAATGCATTGATAGATCTTTTGCGTGCAAGTATGGCATCTTCCTCCTTGGTAGAGGTTAGATAGGCATTCAAGATGTAGGTTTGGATTTCAAAGAGGAAGAGGTTGAGAGAGGAGGTTTTCCATTCTTTAAGCTTAAGACTCCAATCATGTTTTGACAGTAGTGGAATGGAAATCAAGAGAAGCCTATTGTTAAGATCATTGAGGCGTTCTTCAACAAGTGCATGGTAGCCATCAAGATAAGATTGGAGGTTTTTTATGAGTAGAGTTTGTGCTTGGATGAGAGCTTGTGTGGAATCAAGTTGGAAACATATAGTGAGTAAAGTGAGCTTGGAATTAAGCAGAGCTTGGGCTTGTGATGATCTTGTGAATCATCAATGGTAAGCTTGGGAGGTTTGATACAAAGGCTATTGGGAGATTTTTGGTACGGAGTAACTCATTGAGATGTGCCAAGAAACTTTTAGCTCTTTTTAATTCACCGTGTAGTTTCTTGAATTCTAAAATAGAATTGGAGAGAATCACCTCAAAATCCACTGGCTTCTTGAGTTGTGGTAGCGACGCCAAATTGGTGGAAGGGTAAATTGAAGAGGAAACCTTTGGCTTTTCGAAAGCAAGAAGTGTGTTGATGGTGGAGGATGAAGCTATATTAAAACGGTTGTGGGTTAGGTCAGTTTTGGCAAGCACCGAGGAGAAGTCAAAAGAATCTTCAGGGAGTTTTTCCAATTCCTCTGTGATATGCTCGTAATCATTCAAAGCATGCGGGTTGTCTGGTACAACGATGATGTTACCAGTGGGTGCGTGCATTGGAGGCACAAGGGTAGACGAGGTTTCTGCCAAAAGAACCGTGGTGGCTGAGACAAACCCGGGGAGGGAGGGTGCGGGGGGTTCCGCCAAGCCCATTGAAGCCGAATCCAAAGTGAGGGTTGTCGGTGGTAATTGCAGAGTTTTAAGGTTATCCATGGCAGGATAAGTGATAAAGTGTGTTGCCGATGAGGTGGGTTAGGTTAAGAAACGTGGGCTAAAGTGGAAAAGGGTGTAAAGTGTTGCATGCAGCAGAACAAACTATACAATGCAAGCTAACCCAAAATCAAGCTAAGTCCTCCAACGAAGGTAGAGAAATTGAAGCTCTATTGGAGTAGGGTGACTTTAGGTGAGAGGGGAATAGATCCATTTAAGTTAAGGTGAGAGGTTAGCCATGTAAAGTGGAAGGTTTGCCATAGCTCAAGGAGAACATTGTTGAATGGATTCCCAAAGTAAGTGGTGGAAAGGAGAGCTATGCCGAAGGGATTTCCGAAGCGTGTTGCAAAAGGACATCGACCCTGGAGCCAAGAGTTCTGCCGAGATTTGAAGAAGAGGGTTGTGACGTTGTTAGCGGTCCTCCGTCTTCAGTGTGTAAGCATTACTGGTGCACTTCAGCAGGCGGAGTTAGGTGGTGCTGCGGTGCTGCTAAATTAAGCTTGGATGTGCTCCAACAGCTCCAAGGTTTGCAAAGCCCATGCTGCTACATATACGATGGCATGGGTCAGACACGGAGCTGCTCCGTGGCCAGCCCCTGGTAAATTGGTTGTATCGAGTATGTGGGGTTTAATGTAGACAGGGCTCCCAAGGTGGGCGGTGGGGTATACACAGGAAAGAAAGTGGGGAGATGTACTCAACAGTGTGTTGAGAGTAGGCATACGAGCAAAGGGCTGAGTGTCGGGAGTGGAGACCCCAGTCAAGGGTACTTAATGCAGGTTGGCAAGCCTGCGGGGCACAGGACGCAAGGCAAGCGGGGAGGATTGTCAAAGAAGGAGTGCGAGGGAACCAAGAGGAGAAAGGGAGTTGAACAGGGCTCAGCTTGTTTTGCAAGGCCTTACAAGGTGAGCATGAACCAAGAAAGGTTGAAAATAAGCAAAGCCGGAGGTAGGCAGGATCGAAGGGGGCTGAGGGCGTGAGGAGGACCCCGCCTACGAGCATTGAAGCAGGGTGGAGACAGGGTGGAGGTGGTGTTGAGCATATGGCGCTAGGAAAAGGATGTATTAAGCATCGTTAGGGAGGGCGGAGAGCACAGGACGGGCCATGGCGGGGAGCGTTGCTGCTGCAGTTACTGAGAGGCCAAAAAGTAGTAAAGGCTAAGGTGTAAGGTTTTGACCGGAGTTTTTAATAAAATAAAGTACCATAATCCCAGGGCTTCAAAATGGAGGGACATCGTGCAAAAAATTCAACAGAGTGTCGAGTCTTTGATGGTAGAAACAAGGATGTATGGAGCATGGGGGGAGGACAAGAAGTAGAAAAAGAGGGCAGGTGGACTAAGAAGAGCTTAAAGATGATTCAAGTGTATGGCATCTTAGCGAGGAAGGACGAGTGAGAGCGGGAGATATATATGCGGAGTGTGCATCGCTTATGTATTCAAGAGACAAGTTGTAAGATAAAAAACTTTTCAATGATTTTTGTTTAATTTTTGGGACCCTCTTTTTGAAGTTGCAAATGGCTGGACATGATATAGCCAATGTGAAATGGTCGACAGTGAAGAGTTTCACCCACAATTGGAAAGGGCACATCACCACAAGTTGGTCGAGTGAATTGACACTGGAATTCAAACAGTAAAAGGGTGTCTAGGCTCAGTTCAAAGTCATTTAGGCTCCTCGCTACACTTATAAGTCAATGGGCACTAGGGAATTAACTCAAAAGAGGCAAACTGGACAGATGGCGACTCCAGATGCATTTGCTAGAAGTATCAACAAGGGGACATCCATTTCAAGAGAGGGGGTTGATTCAGCTCATAAGAGTGCTACAGTGTGTGTGAGCAGTGGGTGCAAGTGCTCACAGCTTTAATGGAAAACTTGCCTTCTCCCTTGCTCTATGTAGCACGACGATTTGCTCTCGCGCATCTCTCTCTCCCCTTTGCATGTATAGTAATGCCCCACTAGTTGGGATTCTGAGATGACCATGTACAGTTCTGGGGGAACCAGATTAACTAATTGCTAATCCCCTTCAGGTATGCACAGTTCCATCATGAAAGAATGAAAAAATGGAGAGCTTTCTTGCGTGAAAACTCATTTGATTTACAGAGGAACTTCTATATTGCAAGCAAGAGCACTTGAGATATGCGTAGACATACTCTCTCAACTCAAAACGGTTGAAAACAGAGAATTACAACATGCTGTGTTCTTTGCGAGTTTAGGGTTTTGCACTTAATTTGTAAGGAATCGCTTGGGGAGCCTTGAAAAGGCCTTGGGATGCTTGTACAGGACAATAGGCACCTAACAGTGGCAAAACAAAAAATTATAACATGTTGAAATTGACCTGCAGGTCACTAGAAAGCTTCCATACCGCAAGGGCAAGTGTCCTTGACGTGTACTTTTGACCTACAAGGATATTTGTGCAGTTATGCTGGCGAAATTGGGTCAAAATCTTGCATTTACAGCCATGGACAAGTTTGGACAGCTTGGTGAGAGTTAGGAGGAAGCATTCAAATCGTTTTCCAGGGGAGCCTTGGGAAAGCATTGGGTGCTTGTACATGACAATTTAGAGAGATTTCCCGCGGGGAATCTCATTGTATTCAAGAGGCAAGTGACCCTATAGGTGCGAGAGCTCGAATGCTATCCATAGAAGTGATCGACACGTGAATCGGAGCGTAAACCAGAGAATTCAACGTGCTACAATTTCTCACCAGGTTTTGTGAAGTGCTCTAAAGTGTGTGGAAAGTCATCGTGTACTTGGGAATTTGTCCATGTAGACTTATAATGTGGTTATGTTTGTCACAAATTGATGATGTGGTAGTACTGCCTGGACACACACACACAGTAGTAGATTGATGACGTGGGGAATTGTACGAACTTCCCAAAAATTGCATTGTTTGGCTGATGACGTGGCAACTGTACGGACATCCGCAATTCGCATTGATATGCTGATCTGGAAGTTGTACTTCGTAATTTGTGTTGGTTGCTTTTTTCTAGCTGTTGAGGACTAGTTGCTTTTGGAACTTATTTTCTTTTAAGTTTGAAGCTTTTGGATTTTTTTTTTTTGAGTTTAATTGATTTTGGGGTTCTGCTTTTGGCATCCCTTGTAAGAATAAAAGAGCCCTAAGGGCCTCACTCTTCAGAGCATCTGGATGCAGAGTCTAAGAGAGAGGACCCTACGGGAGTTGTACTTTGCTCAAAGATTAATATAAAAGAAATATCGAGAGGGGTGCCAGTCTTTGGGGCCAATCTCACTAGGCATGGAACTACATCGGGCCGTGCCAACCAAATTGAATTGTGATTTTAAAGTTATGAAGTATTTTAAGTGATTCTCTCTAGTGTCGTGACAGATTCTAGACTTGGAGTGCCCAAGTTAGTGACAGTGGTATCAAAGCATCAGGCGTGTGCTTTTCTCAAAGCATACCAGTCCTACTAAAGAGCAAACAAGGCACTTTTCGCAAATTCGCAAATTGTTAATGAAGAACCTTCGTGCTCTAACCCCAGACTTATTAGCCACTCCCACACTTACTTTGTCGCGCATCACGCGCGCTCCCATTTTCATCGCTCTGTCTTACAAGGCATAAAGCCATTAAGAATCCCAAATTACACTTATGGATTCCTACAAGAATCAATCGACTTCGACTTCTTCTGCATCTGTTGTGATGCGAGAGGAGACCATGCAAAAAATTTTAACGATTTAATTGAGGAAGATTACGGGCCACCTCGGCCTAATTAGTATGAATTTCAAGAGATGTAACATCAAAAGTAGGTTGACGAGTGCAGAAAGCTGATGATTCAATTTGCAAAAGACCCTCTGTTTGCAAAAGTTTTGTCTTGGCATTCCACCGTTGAAGTGCACACTCCGTGGTAGAAAGCCACCGAGCCACTAATCAAACCGGAAATCAAGAAGCCTCCTACATCGATTATGTTTATGGAATAAGAACTCCATGACGCGGTCTAGATCCATATCAATCAGCTTCTGGACACTGACAAGCGCAAGAAAAAAACGGAGCCCAGCGGCCTCTACACTAGGCTCGTGCACGCAAAATTCGTCAAGGGGAGTGAACATGGGGCACCACCTAGCTTTGAGTGGCTAGTCATGGAAAATATCGATTCAATAACACAAACACAGCATATTGCACACACGCACACACACACAGATAGAGATGGAGACGTTGACGGAGGGGATGAAAAACCCTTTGGAATGTGAGGGCAAACTTGATTCAAAATGGTATTTACAAAACCCTTCGTTTCGACAGATGGAGACCGCGGTGTGTGTGTGTGTGTGTGTGTGTGAGTGAGTGAGAGAGAGAGAGAGAGAGAGAGAGAGAGAGAGAGAGAGAGAGAGAGAGACTATAGTGAATTCTGTAGGGAATTTTCACGCGTGCAGAGATCCTACTTTTGTGCATAATGACCCTTGGAGTCGGTGTGTGTGCATGAATTCTCTTTCAAGTGCTCACCCCCCCGATAGTGACCTCGTAGTGCTCTTTTATAGGTGTAGGCTGCTTAGTTTACTATAAACTGATTAAGTTTAGAGCCCTAAACTGGAGAGACAAAGCAGGCAGCTGGGTTTCGGATGGTTGGCTGGTGATTTTTTTTGGGAGAAATAAGAAAATGATATTCTCTTAGGTGGGCCTTTGTGACCATTATGTATCTCCTTAGAAACACTATGTATCTTTTTGGTCTTCTGTGGTTATAAAAATTTGATTTTTGATATAGCACATATTGTCTTGAATGAAGATATAATAATTGAGTTTGAATCTTGGTTTTATCATTCTAACTAACTTGAGTGATGGTGTGTGTGTGTGTGTGTAGATGACTACTATCTTACCTTGAGAGATATGGGCGGTTATACTCTCTCACCTTATGGTGGAGGAGCATTTTCAAACTGGAGTGGGAGTACAAAAACTTGGCACTACCACGCATAGTGGGCAAGAGAAGAAAAGGTTGATGTCTATGGATTTCATTGTACCAAATACTTTCTGAGCTTGGTATCATTATGATATAGAGAACCCCGAGTTTAGACCCCTTGAGCATAGACCCTCGCTTGTTGTGAGTATCGAATGGATACAATCTAAGTTGGAAACAGAGATTGTAGTCACTAATCAAATACTATACATAAATGCTTATGAACTTATCCTAAGACCGACATTGTTTTCGCACTATTGTCCTCATACATTATATTAAATCCATTAAGATTTATTAAAAACTTTCAAGACACTTTGTAGATTTTAAAAAACCCAAGGTTTTGTGATATAGGAATTGGATTAATTTACACATTATTTTTTGTCCTATTTCCTTTGCATCTTATCTTTAAATATCTATTCTATTTGATTTGAGGACTTCTAGTGGAATAGAATATTTTAGTAAGTGTAACCTTGGTTGATATGGTGCAGTAAGTTACCATGCCTCCTAGAGGAAATGCGACTACTACTAACAAATGCGCCTATTGTTTCTCAACACACCATCATCGATAGAGACATCAATGCTATGCTTCGCAAGTCTCAACCTAAAAATTTTAGCAAGGAAGGAAAAGATATAGGCAGAGTTCTTGAAGATTGGATTGAGCGCATGGATAACTACTTTGACTTAGCCCATTTGTCAACAGTAAACAAAGATATCATCGTGTTAAGTTCAAACTAGAGAAAACAGCCAAGCGTTGGTGGAGAGACCATTGCACAGAAAACAATGTTTATGATAATGTTGTAACTTGGGATTATCTTAAGACCCAGCTTAAGAAGAACTATCAAAACAAGGTCTATCATTCAGATCGTATGAATGAGTTTCTTAACTGTACTCAAGGAACCAGAGATCTGAAATCATTCTATCAACATTTCTTAACCATTGTCAAGTATACTCCAACAGGAATGACTCAAGAGGTCAAGGTAGCTTGATTCATGTGAAGGTTACATAATCCTATGAAGACTAGACTCCAGAGTCTTCGTCTTACCAATTTTGTAGATGTCCTTGATGCAGGCAAACCCATCAAAATAGAGTTATCTACTACCGGAAAGAGGAAACCAGAACCTATCCCTATTCATGAAATCAAAAGACCTCGTTCCGAGGAGGAACAAAGATCTGGGAATCCACAACAAAGAACAGAGAACTTAATACGTATGAAAGCTAGATAGGATCATTTGTGCTACACTTTTCTTGATCATTGTCATCAATCCAAGGTGTCCATTTAACAATTCAAGCTTTACAGGATTGGTGTACAATTATGAACATAGAAACTTCAATCCGAATCAGAACTTCAAAATTTTAGACCTAGACCATCGGCAGTTCAGAGGAATTTCAATCAACAAAAACTTTAACCAAAACCAGAGACAACCCCAAAACCAAGCGAATTTTAGGTCAGGCAATCCACCTTTTGTTCAAAATCGACCGCCTGTCAATAATAACAACAACGGGAATGTTAATCGTCAACTTCGTCGAGGAGGAGGAGGAAATCAAAGACCTCAAGGAAGACCTCAAGTTAACGGAGCTAAAGGGGTTAGAGGTGAAGGAAATCAGGCAAACGTGTATGTTCATGCTGCAATTGAACATCAGGGAGTGAATGAACAATTTTCAATTATTCAAACCCCAGCGAAGGATCAAGGTAACCATTTTACCTTATTGATTGATTCAGGGAGTACACATTCTTTCATATCTCCTAAGTGCATCAGAAACCTCATTTCGCTTGAACACCTTGATACAGCCTTACGGTAGAATCAGCTACATGTAGGAGGGTTAGATCTTCTACTTCAGTGGGTAACTTGAAGTTTGTTTTTGATGGTCTAATACTTCTGTAAACTTTAGAGTCTTACCCATAGGAATTTACGATGGAATTCTAGGAATGGATTGTCTTAAAGCCAATGATGCTCACATACATTGTAAAGATGCTTCATTGAATTTTCAAAATGATCAAAATCCTAGGGTTATAGTTACTAGGAAATGTGAGAAGCCTAAGCTTAGACTAGTAAACTTTACCAAACTTATGAAGAGTCATAGGAAGAATGAGAGGATTTATGCAGTAAAGCTTAACCCTAAGGAGAAGAAGATAGATTCATCGGAACACAAATGGATAACAAAATTTGATGATGTATTTTCCGAAGAACTTTTGCAGCTACCACCCAAGTGTGATGTTGATCATGCAATAAAGCTTACTCTAGGAGCTCAACCAATTACTCGTAGACCTTACAAAATGTCAGTATCTGAATCTGTGGAACTCAAGGAGCAATTAACTCAACTCCTTGAACAAGGCTTCATTCGACCGAGTGTCTCTCCATGTAGTACTCTTGTTCTCTTTAATTGGAAGAAGAATGGTACTCTACGTCTTTGTATTGATTATCGTGGATTGAACCAGGTAACAGTCAAGAATAAGTATGCAATACCAAGCATTGATGAATTGCTTGACCGATTACATGGATCTTCTATCTTCACAAAGATTGATCTTACGTCAAGGTATTACCAAATCCAAATCAAGAAGGAGGACATACAAAGATAGGATTTAATACTCGTTTTGGACATTATGAATTTACAATTATTCCTTTTGGACTTACTAATGCTCTTGCAAATTTTAATTATCTCATGACCAATGTATTTTGAGAACATCTTGATGATTTTTTTCTTGTCTTCTTTGATGATATCCTGGTTTACTTAAGAAACAGAGAAGAACATGAATAACATGTACGGTGAGTACTTGAACTCTGTCAAAATCAACTTTATGCCAAACGTATCAAATGCACCTTCTTAACTGTGACAAGGTGGAATATTTGAAATTTATTGTATCCAAAGATGGTGTTTCTACTGATCCATGTAAGATCAAAGCTGCCATAGCTTGGCCTACACCGAAATCAGTGCAATAAGTACGTGGATTTCTTGGTTTGACAAGATGGTATCGTACATTTATTGAGGGTTATACTAAGATTGCATCTCCATTGACTAATACGCTTAAGAAGGCTAAAGTGTTTACTTGGAATGAACGTGCTCAAGCTAGTTTTGAGAAACTCAAAGAAGCCTTGGTGAATACTCCCATACTACAGCTCCCAAACTTCTGAAAGACATTCACTGTGCTCACTGATGCAAGTGGACAAGCAATTGGTTGCGTTTTGCCTCAAGAAGGAAAACCAATAGCTTATGAATCTCATAAGTTACGTATACATGAGTTAAATTATTGTACACATGACTTGGAATTATTGGCCATTGTGCATGCTCTTAAAGTATGACAACATTATCTTCTTGAAAGGAGATTTGAACTACATACCGACCATAAAAGCCTAAAGTGGATCTACACCCAACCTGACCTTAATATGCGGCAAGGGAGATGGATGGATTTTTTATGCAAATATGATTTTGAAATTGAATATAAACCTCGGAAGGAAAATCTTGTGACCGATGCTTTGAGTAGGAAGAGTACTATAGCAACTATCACAACCTCTACTACTTCTTTAATTGACCTTATTTAAGAAGGTATGACTAATGACCCGTATTACTTAAAAATCCAGTACTTAATGAACTTGAATAATCACACAAAGAAGCAAGAAAGACAAATCAAAGGCTTTCACGTTGAAGGTGATGACCTTTACTTTGGTAATGTCTTTGGATTCCAAATCAAGGTGGAATCAATCTTTAAATATTATAGGAAGCTCATGATATACCTACAACAGGACAATCGGGATACATTAAGACTTATTGTACTGTAAGAAAGAGTTTCTTTTGGCCAGGACTAAAGCGCGATGTGTTGACCTACATTGCAAGATGTTTAACATGCCAGCGTATTAAAGCTGAACGAATTTGATACCCCAATAAGCTTCAACCTACTGCTTAAGTCCGAGCTTCAAGTGAAAATTGTGCAACATTAGCATGTAAGGGGCAGAAGTGCAAAATAGACAGGGTGGCCATGGATTTCATTACAGGCTTTCCTACATCTCTAGGATATGACTCTTATTTTGTGGTTGTTCATATGCTTACAAAAATGGCTCATTTATTTCCGGTCGAGACAACATTTATGGCTAAGGATATACCTCAAGTCTTCATGAAAGGTGTTTTCATGTATCACCGTTTACCTCGACGGCGGATAATTTTTTATCGTGATGCAAAGCTCACCTCAAATTTTTGGAAAGCCTTATTCTCAGCAACAAGAACCCAGTTAGCCTTTAGTATTGCTTATCATCCTCAAAATGATGGGCAAAGAGAAAGGGCAAATCAAATCATTGAAGAAATATTGAGAGATTTTTGTATGCATGAGCAGAGTAAATGGATTCGATATTTGTATTTGGTTGAAGTTGCGTATAATTCATCCTTCTAACGCTCAATTGAAATGAAACCTTTGAAGGTGGAGAGAGCTAGCGGGGAATGAGGGTAGGGAAGAGGAATAAAAATCATTCATAGGAGAAAGAAATAGTTCTTTACTTATCATCACTCTTCTTGCTTAGCATAGCATAATAGCATAGTAATGAAGATGAAGAATGTGGAAAGCTTTAGCATTGAAGCATAGCTCTTGGTTGAATTTGAATTCCATTGCTAAGAGTGTTGGTGTAGGCTCTCCGCTTCTCAACAAGCTTAGAGAAGTAGATGGAGCTCTTGCACTTTGCACTTTGCACAATGAGAGAGAGAGAGAGAGAGAGAGAGAGAGAGAGAGAGAGAGAGAGAGAGAGAGTGTATGTGGGAGAGTATACCCCCTCTCATGCTTGGTCTCTCTCTCTCTCTCTCTCTCTCTCTCTCTCTCTCTTTTGTATTATTTAATTATATCATTTGGACATGTGTCCTCTTTTTCCTCTTTGAGAAAAATAACTTGATTATTTATTTTTATACATCTAAATTCTCATTGGACCCTTTAAAGTCTATTCAATAAGATTCAAGTACATCATGAGGGCCACATGGGGAGGATCTTCACATGTGTCTTTTATGCTTCTTAAGTCATTTGGACATGTGTCCTCTTTTTCCTCTTTGAGAGAAAGAACTTAATTATTTATTTTTATGTATCTAAATTCTCATTGGACCCCTTTAAAGCTTATCCAATAGAATTCAAAAAAATCATGAGGGCCACATGGAGAGGATCTTGACATGTGGCATTTATGTTTCTTAAGATATCATGTTTGAATTGAACACTTCAAGCACCTAGTCATTTAAGCATGTAAATTGTTTATTCCTCTTGAGAGATCATGGTTGAATTAAAAAGTTCAAGAACCTTAGTCATTTAATCATGAGAATCACCTCAAGCTTGGGCAATGTTCCCACAAACACCTTAGTTAGCAAGCCACCAAGCACCTCATACTTGGGTAGGATTCCCACCTCAAGGTCCCTAGCTTGTCTAAGGTCAAAGGAATTTTTAACACTAACTTTTGGAGGTCTTTAATAAAGCAAACCCTAAGGTGTTTAAGCTCCATTAGGTAGCATTGCTCTTTACTAGTCTATCTCTTGTTTGGACCCCTATAACCTGGGCCCCGTGGTTAGACAGATCCATAAGCAAATATTTATATTCTAACCCTTGTTCTTGTTCTCCCACATAAAATGATCATTTTGATATGAGAAAATCATTTGGGTTGGTTAGATATTAGATTTATGACATTATCTCTCTCTTGAAATCATAGTCGTCCTCGACTATGATCTATGAGGTAAAGAAGATAAAGCCTAGTCATTAGTCCATGTTTCTTAGCGGATAGAGGATACTTTTTTACCCTACGACATCATTATAAAATGGATGACTAATCCATTTGGTGCTTGGGAGACTTAGCTACGCAAGCATGTCTGCTCTTTAGTCCATATCATACTCCCAAAGAAGAGGGACAAATTCTACTTGGTGTTTGAGTGACACCATCATCACAAACATGATTCTAAGCATGTATACTATTTAAATTTGTGCACAAAAGAGGATTAGTATTATGAGACAAAAAAATTATTCATTTAGAAAGCATCTACATTTACTTACTCTAGTATGGCATTGTAAGCATTGACAAGGTTCATACTATCCTTAAGTTGTATTCCTTGCATCTATCTAGCATCTTCAAAAGGATAATTTTTGAACTTAATAAGATACCATCGGATAATCTTACCATGTCGTAGTACATTGTCTTCATGAAAAAGGATAGCTTCACGTTGTAGCACCTCTTCTTGGTCTTCAATTCCAGGAGGGTCTTCAATAATTGGTTCTTTTGGTGGATCTCCTTTCTAGGGCTTAAGTAGGCTCACATGAAAATCATTGTGTATGAGCCAATGGTTGGGCAACTTGAGTTGATAAACCATGTCATTGATTGGCTTAAGAATTTAAAAAGGACCATAGTATCTTTTTGCTAGTTTAGCATAATACTCTTGGTGGCCCTTAGGATTGTTGCCTATAGTATACCTTAGAAGAGCCTTGAGAAACTTTATCAAGACCCAATCATTTTCCTTTGAGGCTCTTCTGTGATATTACCAACAGTCCTTTTTGTCTTTGCTTTGAGATGGATATAACCTCTTTAATCTTTGGAAAAGATTCTTGTGAGTCTCGGCTATATTCATGAGCAGTGAAGATCTTCCCATGTACTTTAAGTAGTAAGGGACTTTTGGATCTTCCCTCTTTAACCTCGAAAGTTGCTTTCCCCTTAGAAGTATGTACAATGTCATTATGCACATACTCTATAAGAGGTAGGTACTTCTCTCATTGAGAACTTTGATTTACTTTTATTACAAAGGCTCTTAGTAGATTCAAGAGTCATTAGATTAGTTATTTCACTTTGGTCATCCGTTTGTGGATGATAGGCTTAAAGAGAAATTTTATCTACTTCCTAGATTCTCAAAGAGACCCTTCTAGAAACTAGTGGTCATTCTAGGATCTTTGTCCAACACTATGGATGCTGGCAAGCCATGATACTTGAAAATTTGATTTCTAAAGAGGGTTGTCATTTTGATGTGCCTTAATAGTCTTTTTGATAGACATGGAGTGTGGTTTCTTGCTAAGCCTGTCGACTGAAACAATCCAAGTTGCGTCCCTCAATCAAATTTCAATTTTTGGTATACCATGTATTTTGAAAAATACTCTTGTATGTTTACTTTTCATGGTAGACCAATAGAAATACATTTTTACTCCTCAAAGAGTGGATTATGGAATTGCTCTTTGCCCCGCATAAGGAGAAACATGGGATTCATACCTGACTTTCTTATTGTATGGGTGAGTAACACATATCCTATTTCCATTTGGAAGATAACCATCCTTCAAGGTGAATGGTTCGTTTTTCTTCCCTAATGCAAAGGCTGTAATTACGTACTTAAAATCTCACTCAGTAACATACTCATCTATCATAAAGATAGATCATTGTGAGTTATTATAAACACCACATTTACCCTTGGCCATTGTGAAACTGCATCGACCACTTGATTGTGCTTGCTAGCAATGTGAGTAGTATGAAATTTAAATTGTGAAAGAAAATTTACCCACCTCATTTGTTTGTCGGAGAGCTTGCTTTGCAACATGAAGTTCTTGAGGCTTTTTCATCCATTCATATAGGATGAATGGAGTCCCCAATAAATAGTGCTTCCATGTATCTAGGGCATGTAGAACAACTAATAGCTCTTTCTCATAAATTCCCAAGACCCGTTCATCCATATTAAGCCTTTGGCTCTCATATGCTATGGCATACCCTTCTTGAAGCAAAACTGCTCCAAGGAAATCACCACAAGCATACATAGGACCTCAAATGGATTTGAGAGATTCGAAAGCATAAGGAATGGTTGGGAGGTAAGCTTCTCTTTGAGCTTGTCAAAAGCATTTTGTTCTTTAGCAGTCCATAAGTACTTAATATTCTTCTTTGTTAAGTCATGCAATGCTCCTGCTATTTGAGAGAATTTTGCTATGAAACGTCTATAGTATGCACACATACCAATAAAGTTTCTTAGCTCATGTAGATTCCTTGGATTAGGCCATGCTTTTATTACCCCCAACTTTGATGGATCCATATGGATACCATCTTGAGAAATAATGTGACCTAAATATTGAATCTCTTGTAGGAAAAAGTCACTTTTCTTTTGATTAATGAAAAGCTTATTCTCTGTCACAACTTGAAAGATTGGAGATGTCACTTGTACTCCTCAAAAGATTTGAGTGGCCTGAAGATTTTTTTCCATCATGAGTTTAAATGTAGCTGGAGCATTTGTCAGGCCAAAACTTATAACTTATCAAATAGATCTTCTACCCGTGGCACGGGAATCTTTTGTTTAATAGTGAACCTATTTAGTGCTCTATAGTCGACACACATGTGATATATGCCATCTTTCTTTTGCACTAAAAGTACTGGTGAACAGAATGGAGAGGAGCTAGGCCTCACCATCCCTTTTTCCACCAATTCATGCACTTGCCTCATGATCTCCTCTTGTTGAGCTTGTGAAACTCAATAAGGAGGTTTATTTCCTAGTAGAAGCTCTATTGCGTGGTCGTCATCCCCTCGTTTTGGAGGTAGCTCACTAGAGATGTCATCAATGAAAACATCTTGGAATCCATTTAGGAAATTAGACAACCCTAATCCTCTTGATTCCCTTTATTGATACTTGTGAAAACATTAGAATCATTTACAGATTATCTAACAAAAATCATGTACGCAAAAATAGAGCTTTTCATTGAATTATCGAAAGCAAGCATATTAACCACGAATATGGTGTTCCCGGACTCATTAGCATCTATGTACATGCTCTTTTCCCTGTAGTAGCTGAAATAGATTCTCCTTTTAGGGAACTTCATGTTGGCATCCATGAGGGTAAACAATGGTGCCCCTAGGATAACATCCTCATGTTGTAGAGGAGAGATAAAAAAAGTCTTCTTTGTCGACGTAGCTTTGGAGATGAATCTTCAACTTCCCAATCAAGGGAGTAACGAAGGCTTGCTCTCCCTTGAAATTTGTGTCAGCCATTACAATATCTCCCATCTTGAAAGCTTGAATGACCAACTTAGTGACCAACTCCATTGATATAAATTTGTGAGTAGAGCCAGGGTCAAACAAGATGAAGGCATCATGCTTCCTTACTTTTCCCCTAGCATAGGAGAGGGATGAGCCTTTGCAATGAGTATCCTCTTTTGGAGCTTCTACCATGGAAGCTCTAGGAGTGTCATTGCGTACATTTCTTTGGGGTAAGAAGGATAACCATGTCCTTGTTCCCCACACTTTAAGCATTTGTGGTCTTTATGAAAGGCCTTCAATTCTTTGGGAGAGAGCTTATTTTTACCTTTGTAATCTCTTTCTCATTGGCCTTGTTTTTGTTGGTGTTGGTGTTGCCTTGGGAAGAGTTTTGAGCATTTCTCTTCCCTTTAGCTTCATTCTGATCCTTGTTTTCCATGGGCCTGAAATTTCTTCTCGCCCCTTATTGGAAATTGATCCTTGAAGCAACCATAGTGTGGTGGATGAATTTGGTGATTGTGCTTGGTCGTTGTGAGCTGATATACTTTAGATAACCTCACACAAAATTTTTGCTTTTGTTTAGATAACCTCACACAAAATTTTTGCTTTCGTTTAGTGAAGTCTATGCTTTGAAAGACTGTAGCTTTGAGATGTAAATCCCAAAACTTGACTATATATTTGTGGATAGACTTGTTGAAGAGTAGCTTCAAACTTTTCCATTTGGTGAGCACTTTGTCCTTGGCATCGCTTGCAAGAAATTGCTTCATTATGGAGACTAGTAGAGTTTTCCATGTCTTTGGGACTTCACCTTTTCCATGAAGGCTAGCCCACTATTGACGATGTCATAATAATCAATATCTAATTCTCCTAAATGATTTTCTCATATTAAACTGATCATTTAATGTGGAGAAGGCCAGGGGAGAAAAAAACTAGAATATTGGTTAAGCTAGCAGACCGGCCACAGTAGGGATCCAAAGGAGGGAAAATAGGGATCCAAAGGGGGGGCCATCTACAAAAGAGCCATGTACAACAATGGGCTAAAAAGACCCTAAGGTTCAGCCCATTAAGACATCCAAAATGCTAAGGTTCCAAAATTCAAAGGTTGTGTCCAAAGGTCAACCCTAGGGAAAATTGGATGCTTTGTGTGTGCCCTAAAAGTCTTTGCACATCCCTACATGGGAGGGGGTGAGCCCTAAAGGTAGGGGATGAGAGAGAAAGCCACACACACACACACACACAGGCTCCCTTTACACAAAGGGAATGAGGGACACATGTCAGCTCCCTAGGCCAGATGCCCACAAGGTGTGCCCAATTTCTATTGGATGACCCTTGAAGTGGACCAATGAGAATTAAGCTAGATTAAATCTAGTTTAATTAATTTAAAAACATTTAATAAAAGAAACCAATGAGAATTAAGTCTCCTAGAAGACTATTGGGTAGTCTCCCAAGGGGTCCAATGAGCATTCAGGAGCCCCATGGCTTGCCTGATTCCTATTGGCCAGGAGGCAAAGGGGTCTGTTGAGCCAGCAGAGGATCACACCCGCATTTTTGCTGACACCCATCATTTTGTAACCATTGATTGTAATAAATGTCTTTCCGACATTAATTTTGATTTGAGCCATTCATTAAGTAACGGGACTCAATTGAGTTTCCAGCTTGTAATCCCGAAGTAATTTCACCTGTTGATGTAAATAATTAGAGATGTTCTCACCTCCAAGGCTGAGGTATATAAGCCAAAGTTTTGTAACCTAAGGGAGATTCAATTATTAATCAAAGTGAGTTTTTGAGCGCCGTGACTGTGTCTGAGAGAGAGAGAGAGAGAGAGAGTCTTATCTCCTTGCTACGAGAGCTACGGGGCCACCATTGGAGAAGCGACACCGCCATTGTGTTAGCAACGGTGAGAGCTACGCACAGATACCAAGAGTGCACGCTATCGGCTTCTACGTGTGGTAAGTTCCTACGAGCTTCGGTGTGAGTTTTCTTCCAACTGGTGTGTCGGAATAGAGCGTGCAGCATATCTATAGAACCACAACGAGTAGAGCTACACATTAGTACCCTCGGGGTCAAGTTTCGGTCACTTGTATTTTTCGGCCTGTCTTCATACGCGTTTGCCGCACGGAGTGGTTATAGGTTGATTTTGCAGTTCAAGTCTTTAGGGTGTTGTTCTTACCTAGTGCATAGACTTCCCCTTGAGTTTGAGATCGATTCAATGATTCTAGATCCTGTTTCGTATAGCATTCGTTCGTAGTACGGATTTCAGTCACTTACGTGTTTTAGAACTTAGATTTGATTTCCTTAGTAGTGATTGTCATTAGAAGGTCGAGTAGGTGATTTGACACCCACCTAGTTGTTTCCATGCGCCTGCGGGTCAAGCTTCGTCCTCGTCTGACAAATTCTGTTGTTGGTTGAGTTCTCGCTATTTAGCTTCCGCTAGCGGCGTAACCGCCTTAACATTTGGCGCCGTTGCCGGGGACGAGAGCCCTAAGTAGGTGACCTTAGACTAATCCTACGAGGTGAGTCGTATAAACTACTTTGTATACTTTAGTTAGAAAAGATCTAGGAGTGGTGGACTCCGAAGGTCTCGAGAGATACTAGGAAGTGGGGTATTCCTGGGTCTTCCGTGTTGACAGTATTTTTAGTTTAGCTTAGATTAGATTGTTTTTGATGGTGTTTAAGTGGTTGTTGACATAAAAAGCATTTGCTACTCCTTGTGTGGTAGTAAATCTCTTTATATTTTCAATTGCAAAAAATCCATTTTATGATTAGAAGTAGCTTAGGTAGGGCCTGATTTGATCCTGATCTAGAGCTATCAATTGGTGTTCTATTTGCTTGATGTGTTTGATTGCATGTTAGATCACTGAAAAAGTTGCTTTGGTAGTGAAATATGCAATACACAAAGTTCAGAAAAATTTTCTGTGTAACTGATTGTTGCTGAGCACTTAAAAGAGCTATTGGAAGAGTTCTGTGCTAAAAAACTGGAAATCTGCAACTTTAGACATCATACGCGTATGATGTCTTAGGACCTAAACAGAGACTAAAATTGAAAATTTGACATTGCCAGAGTGTTTAGAAGGGGGGTTTTACCCTAAGATCAACTTAAAACAAGAGCATTAACACTCAAAGAAACCCAAAAAGACAAGTCGGAGTCCAAGAAACGCAAAGAATAGGAAATTTTGGATTCAAATCTTGTTTTTACATTCAAAACATGACAAAAACACTTGAAACTCAATTATAAACATTGGAGAAGGCTTAAAACCAAAAATAGTCAAAATCTGGGACAAAAAACATCATACGCGTATAATGTCTTTTGGCACATCCACTGCTTATTTTTGAAATCTGACCTGACAAGATTGTTACAAACACTGTGGGAAGCATAAATATCAAGTTTGGACCCAAATTGATGAAAAAGACATCATACGCGTATGATGTCTTTGACCTAATTTTGGACATATTTTGATACTTTGCCAACACAGATCCATTGTAATAGCTATCTAGAGGCTATATTTCAAGTTTCATCCCATTTGGATAACAATTGACCCAAAAAACAAGTCAAAAGCGGAAAATTGCCAAGAAAAGCCTAAATTAGCCATAACTTGCTCAAACAGAGTTCAAACTGAATTTTGTGAGTGAACAAAGCATAAAGGGGCCACTGAGAGTGAGCATAACCAAAATAGTCAAAATCTGTGAAAAAAGACATCATACGCGTATAATGTCTTTTTCAGCATAACAGTAACAAAATTCTCACTTGATGAAACAGAAGATGTCCAACTGACAAGATTAAACAATTGACCAAGTATCAATCAGTTTGGATCAATTCTGACCACAAAAACTTGGGGAAAACAAATTGCCGAGACAAAAAAGTTACAGTCCTTTAGGGGAATTGATGAATTTGAGATCGGGCAGGAATCTCCGGAATAATCAACCAAAACAAGGGGAACCAGCAAGTGTCATATCAACCGAAGGAAGTGTAAACCAAAGTTGGGTGCAACCATTAGAGCCGATCTTTGAAGGAAGTGTCTCTGATACTTCTTCGGAGAGATCTTACGAGATTTTCACCGAAAACTCGGAACACTTGAACCTGAACAACAGAGAAAATATGGCAGCAGGATCATCAAACCCTTCCGCCACCATGAAGCTATTGTTCATAAAATACCAGTACGACAATGAGCAAGGTGCCAAGATCTACAAAGATGGAATGGACCGCTATTGTGTAAAGATAGAAGATAGACCTAGTGAGTTCAAGGACTTAGTGCCTGTGAGCTATAGCGGAGATAGATATCTAGATGACGAGGGTACCATGTACTTGGTAGTCCTAAACCCTAACATTGTGGACAAGTGGGGATTGATGGGCACCAAAGCCAAAATAGATGAAGAACTCGAGGAGAAAGCACCAATAATGAACTTCCCTAATGCGAGGTTAAGAAGAGAGAATGAAACTACAAGGATCAACACTGATAACATCTATGTGGGGCTATACAAATATAATAATGGGGAGCAAGATCTCTATTATAGATGTGAAGAACCCTACACCGGAGAGTTGACAGACAAAAAAATACTCTATGTCTTTACCTATACAGAGGGATCGGAAGTGAAAATTGCTGCTTACGATAAGTATGGCAGGCAATACTCAACAATGGGCAAGAAAGAATTAGAAGGATATACATACTTTGGGGGACCACTACATCAGTATTATGTTACTTCTAGCTCACATAGACCAGCACCAACAACTGGAGTGCAAAACTCAATGACAACAGGAGGACAAAGAACGCAGGTTGCTGACTCTTTCAGCCAACCTCAGTACTCGAAGCCCGGACCAATGGGATCATTACATTCCAGAGAGTCAATGGAGACGAATCGAGGTAGTGCAGTTCCAATCCCCACCTATACCACTCCAGGTCCAAGGTTTGAAGCGAAACCATCACATTTACCTCCCAGTAGTAGATTCAGGGCAGAGGAACCGACGAGGGTAACCCATGAAGTCCATGATGCTAGAGAAAGCTTTAGCCGAGACACAGGAGCAATGAGATTGGTAGCAGATCATAGACGTATGAGACCATCTCAAGTAGCCAAGTGTGTGCAAAAGAAGTATGGTGGTTCAGGAGATCCGTATGCACATGTGTCACTCTTTAAGCAAGTCTTAAGAGCTGAGCAGATAACCGATTTCCATACACAATACGAGGGATTTGGTCTTACTCTAGAAGGTACTGCATTGACATGGTTTCAACCAATGAACATAGGGGGATTCCATGACATTGACCATTTGCTAAGAGAGTTTGCTGAGGAATTCTCAAAACGAGGGATTAAGCACAATACGGTCTCACAAATATATGCTTTTAAACAGAGAGAACACGAAAAAGTGAAGGAAGCTTCACTTCGCTTCAAACAATACATTGAGAGATGTCCAGTACGTGAACGACCACAAGATGACAGACTATCTGTTCTCTTTATTGAGGGACTGAGGAACGACACTCTCAAGAAGGACTTGCACTTGAAAGCTTGTACAAGTTTCGAGCAAGTAACGAGAGAGGCATTGTACTTAGTGGATAACTGTACGGTTTATGGAGAAGTGTCAGCGGATACAGATTTTGCATCCAGTAGCTCCTCCTCCGTAGCGAGCGAGACTACCACTAAAAAGAATGTTCAAACAACAACCATGACAAATGTAGAGCAAATGATAGAAGATGCTCTAAAAAGGATGGCACCATACCAAAAACCATTGCCAAAACCACTGAAATGGTGTGCGATTGAGCAAAAATGGACAAATCATCCAACAGAGGAGTGTTATTACAACAAAGGGTATGTAAGGGAGCGCCAGTATGCACCTCTAGCTCAATTAGCACCACCTCAGATACATCCAGTACCTCGATACCCAACGGGAAATGTACCTGGACCTATGGGGATAGAAAGACCGCAACCGGTATTGGGACAACAACCACCTTTACCAGGAGCAAGACCAGTGGGCATTAGATATGCACCAACCTTAGAGAATCAGGAAGAACAAGCCTTAGTGCCTGTTCAAGCCTATTATGAAGAATCTTGTGCACACATGTCTCCAACTATGTATTACCCACCAGAAGAACCCAAACAACCAGAACCATGGGGCATGATAGGGAATGTTGGAATACCAACAATTACAAGTGCTTCTGATGAAGAGAGATACAATTTGGACGCAGGAACATTGATGTTCATAGCTAATGGGGGGTTAGCAGGACAGAGACCATCCTATCCACAAAGGACGAATCAAATGGGACCAAGACCAACACTAGGACCCTGTTACAAGTGTGGAGGTGACCATCTAATGAATGTTTGCCCACATACGGAAATCATTAGAATTAACGCTTATTGCACTGAGTGTGGGGTTACTCACTTCATTGAGGATTGTTCAAAGAATCCAAACAAAGTGCAAAAGACGACATTGAATATGCTAGAAACTATTCCTACCAGCAGTGGGTCTGAAAATGAAACTCTGATACCAACGCAAGTTGTTACTAGAGCTCAAGCTAAGAAAACCACTAGAGGACCCGAGAATGGAAAGTTAGCGACTGAAGTGGTTAGTCAAGGACCGCGGAGTCAGAAAAACACATGGAAAGCTAGAAAATCACGCATGAAGTTGAGAAAAGAACGTGAAGACGCTATTCTAGCTGAGGAACTAAAGCAAACTAAAGCTAGATTAGAAAAACTTGAGAGTCAAAACGGGAAACGAGAGATGAGCCCGGAAAGAACGAAACAAAAGTGTATCAAAGAAACAATGAGCTTAAGCTCAGGGGGATCAGTGCTAGTCGACAAGGTACACGAACCATTGGACGCACTGCTAAGAGCTTACGAAGCTAGGTTAAAGAACAACCAAACACAAGAACAGAGGTGGATGACATACCCAAACGCGGAATTGGAAAAGCAGAGACTTGAAATGTGCCAGAGAATGATCGAGACTGCACAAGCCTTATTAGAACCACCAAAAGAAACAATGAATTGTGGGAAGGAAAACCCAATTCAGCAAGAGACTATCGTTTCACGGGTAGCTGAAAAGACTCCCAGTGCACAAAAGCCTGAAAATACACACAAGGATGACCACATAGTGTTGAACACAACCGATCAGGAGGTCGAGAGTTTTCATCCAGTCATACAGAGGTCTTACGGAAGAGATGATGATTACAATGAATTTTGGAAACAAGTGAGAGAGGCAAACTTTGCAAACGAGCTAAGTTGCCAAGCTAATCAGACAAATGGGGAAAGGGACATCAGAAATCCTCCCATTGTGGAATTTGAGGCAGGATCTCAAGTGGACTTGGATCTGCAATCTTACTGTGGAGATGGGGGCTCTGTTAGAACAATGGAGAGCAAACCTCATTCACTGAAAACCTTACCTTCATACTTAGGAGAGTATGAAGCAAAATCCGAGATTAGAGCACTTCCCTCACGAAAAATCTCATCAGAAAAAGTCATGGACTCGCAAGGATTGATAGAGATTTTGTCAACACCAGTGACATGCACTATCACTCTAGCTGAGCTTTTGAGGCTAAGACCACATATGTGGACCACTGTAGGAAAATGCTTGGAGAAATTCGGGATAAAAGATCCAACATCGAGATTGCAAGAGAGCATAGAGGAGCTGAGCAAACCACAAAAGAACGCTAAGCCTGTACCCTTAAACAAGGTCGGAGAGTATTGCGAAGGTGAAGAGGGGAATACAACCTTACCAGTTGAATTCCAAGGAGTGAAGACGATGGCAATACTAGACAGCGGAGCAGGTGTAGCCATTGCTACAAAAGAAATCTGGAAAAAATGGGGGAAACCAGCAATAAGGAAGACTAGGTTGAAACTCCAATTAGCAGATGGACACATGGAGAAACCTATGGGTTTATTAGAGAAAGTCGTAGTGACTTCTTGCGGCATTGAATACGAACATACTTTTGCTATTGTCGATTTTGCCAAGGAGAATAACTATGATATCATACTGGGAAGACCATTCATGAGACAATTGAAAATGGTCCAGGATTGGGGCTACGATCACATATACCTGAGAAATATGGAAACCACTACACGTGTGAACCTGAAAGACCATAGCTACAAAGATGTGAACCGAACACCAGTAGAGGAGTTTGATTCGGCTACTTTAGCGGGATCCAAATTTCCAGCTTGGTTAGGTAAACCCAAGGAGTTATGGATGTGTGGAGCTTCAAAATGTGGAAGTCTGAAAGGAGAAGAATGTGTTTTAGAAAGGGCTATCGAAGACGAAACTTATGTAGGAGAACCCTTTTCAGAGGACACGTTTGAACCATTAGAATGGACACACATTCTAGCAACCCTAGATGTTTGTGCAATTCCAGATGGTCCCACAACGAAATTTTGCGACAAGGACGGGTACGACGTGGTTCCGTATTTCATGTTGAGAACTATACTCAAAAAAGAAACTGAAAAGAACAATACACTGGAAAAGGAAGATGAAGAAGAGGTGTTTCACGACATTCCCGATCATCCTGAGTGGGGAAATGAAGCAGACAACGAGTCAATGGACAATTCAAGCGGAAACGAAGAAACTATAATGGATGTCCGATTTTATGATTTTCCGAACCAAACAAAACAACGCCAGAAACACTATAGAGCAAAGAAAAAAACAAAAGGGGTTAGAACCAATCCGATGCCTAGAATAAGAGGAAAAAATCAATTCCTAATGCTAGTAAAGGCTGAAGATTGTGTTAAGGATAAGATTTCTGGAAGAATGAGAGGCAGTGATCAAAAGAGCTTACGAAAAGACAAAAGAGGCTCAAGAAATCAAGTTCAAAATAATGGAACGAAAACTGAAACAGAAAAATCAGAAAAGAACAAGCGCAACAGAGAATACACGGAGTCCAAGTTAGAACGTAGAAACAAGTACAGAGAGCTCAAGAAAACTCTGAAGGAAGTTTGGACGACAGAAATTGAGAGTGGAGAGGACGAAAACGTCAAAATCAAGGAAAACATGGATGTTCCCTCTCACTATAGGAAATTCACAATAGAGGATAGGAAGGTGATATTAACCCCACCTATTCGAGAGAGGAAGGAGAACGAATCTTATGACGGACCGGAGGATGCAAAAAAAGTTGATTTAGCAGCTCCAGGTGAGACGCCTAGACCGGTGTACATAGCCACAGATTTGTCTCCAAGCGAGGAAGAGAGACTTTTGAGTCTTCTCAGAGAGTACAGGGATGTGTTTGCATGGTCTTATAAGGACTTAAAGGGAGTTGACCCATCGATATGCCAACACACAATCCCACTGAAACAAGACGCAAAGCCTAGCAGACAGAGACCATACACATATAATGATACTTTTGCTAAGCGAATCAAGGAAGAGATAGATAAGCTAATGGAAGCTGAATTCATATACGAGATTGAACACACTGATTGGGTATCTCCGATTGTGGTAGTACCTAAGAAGAACGGAAAACTCCGAGTGTGTGTCAACTTAAAGAAAGTGAATGCTGCAACAATCAGGGACAATTATCCCCTGCCGATAACTGATCATGTTCTAGAGCGTGTATCAGGGAAAACAGCATACTCCTTTCTTGATGGTTTTTCAGGATATAACCAGCTAGCCATAGCACTGGAAGATCAACATAAAACAGCTTTTGCAACGGAGTGGGGAATTTATGCTTATCGGGTTATGCCTTTTGGTCTAACCAATGCTCCCGCAACCTTCCAGAGGCTGATGACGCATGCTTTCAAAGAATACTTAAGGCTGTTTCTAGAAATCTACATGGATGACTTATGTGTACATTCTCTTCTGAGAGATGAGCATCTAGAACACCTAAGAAAAGTATTTGAGAAATGTAGGACATATCGCATTTGTCTCAATCCTGAGAAATGTGTGTTTATGGTCCGACAGGGCAGAATTCTGGGACATATTGTCTCACAAAACGGAATATCCACGGATTTAGAGAAGATAAAAGTTATAGTGGATATGCCTAGACCAACCAATGCGAAACAAGTACAGAGCTTTATGGGACATTGTGGATATTATAGACGATTCATTTACATGTACGCTATAATAGGCCAACCACTTTACAGGCTAATAGTGAACTTTGAATGGACAGAGGAGTGTGAGGAATCGTTCAAGAAATTGAAAGAGGCACTCATTACCGCTCCAGTCTTGAAATCACCAGATTGGGAGAAGATATTCCATGTGCATATAGATGCTTCGGCATATGCAATAGGATGCATTCTGGCTCAGCCAGAAGAAGGAAACATGGATTTTCCTATCTGTTACGCCAGTCGACAGCTCAACCATGCAGAGAAGAATTACACCACAACAGAGCGAGAAGGATTAGGAATGATCTATGCTGTGAAAAAATTTCGGCATTATCTTCTAGCCAACAAGTTTGTGTTTTTTACGGATCACCAAGCCTTGCTCTACCTAGTGAATAAACCATGCAATACCGGGAGAATAGTGAGATGGTTCATTATCTTACTGGAATTCGACTTCACGGTAGTAGTAAAGAAAGGAAAAACACATCTTAGAGCTGATCATCTTTCGCGATTGACGAATGGAGAAGACCCTATAGGAGTAGATGACGACATGCCAGACGCGTACTTGTTCAACATAGAAATGATACCGAGGTGGTCTCAAAATGTCGTTAACCTATTAACCTATGGAGGAGAGTTCGATAGAAGAGAATACAACCTGAAACATATTGCTATTCAGCAATCCAAGAATCTTCAATTGGTTGCAGGAAGGTTGTATCAATTGGGAAATGATCATGTTTTACGACTATGCATCAATCCTGAGGAATATAATATATATCTGCGCGAAGCACATGTTCAGGAATGTGCATTTCATTGTTCAAGAAGGAACACATATAGGAATTTGTTACAATTGGGAGTCTATTGGCCAGGAATGAAAGAAAGCGTACATGAATATGTCACTGTATGTATTGTATGTTCATCAAAACCGCCAGCCGAGTATTCGACATTATATCAGATAATGATCGCTCCAGAATGGAGTCAGTATATTGTTGAATATCTCACAAATAGAACTTTCCCAGAAGGAACGTCAAAAGCTCGTCAGAAATCTGTAGAGACAGAAGCTAGAGATTACGCTTTAATAGGAGATCAACTCTATAAGAGAGGTAAAGACAACCAGCTTAGGATTTGCGCATCAGAGTCTGAGTATGTGATAATCCTGGAGCAAGCTCATGGAGGAGTAGGTGGAGGCCATTTCTCAGGTGATAAGACAACAAAACTTGTCTTAGCCGCAGGAATATGGTGGCCAACATTACATATGGACGCTGAGGAATACGTTAAACGGTGTGATGACTGTCAGCGGACCAAAGTACCACTTAAAAGAGATGATATGCCGCTTAGACCAATGATGGGGGCAAGAGCTTTTGCAAAATGGGGGATTGATTATGTCGGACCCATTTCACCTCCTGCATATAAGACTCATGCACAATACATCATTGTGGCTACAGACTATCTAACAAAGTGGGTCGAAGCAAAGGCAACTCAAAAAGCAGATGCCAGGACCACGGCACAATTTCTATATGAATACGTCTTTGTACGATATGGATTGCCAATAGAAATTGTGAGTGATCGAGGCACACATTTCATAAATGAAGTGATAAAGATCCTTCTAGATGAATTCATGGTAATCCATAGGAAATCAGCCCCGTATCATCCACAAGCAAACGGACAAGCTGAAGCAACAAACAAAACCATATGCACGGTCCTTACGAAGATTGTATCTGAGTCGAGAACTGACTGGGACCAGAAGTTGCATTCAACATTATGGGCATATAGGGTAGCATATAAAACATCAATAGGAACGACCCCATATAACATGGTTTTTGGGCTAAATGCTATCTTACCAATAGAATTCTTGATTTCAACCTTAAGGGTGGCTAAGGATCTAGAGTGGACAGGGCACGAGCTCTCTGATAGAATAGATGACCTGGAAAAGCTAGATGAGCTTCGCCTAAAAGCAGTAGCTTCTATCTACGCTCAAAAAAGGCGACAAAAGGAATTTTTTGATAAGCATGTGCGGACTAAAGAGTTTAAAGTTGGGGACTATGTCCTAGTTTACACTCTGAAACAGCATGCTAAGAAGCTTAAAAAGCGAGGGATGGGACCTCTGGTGATTAAAGATCTATCACCAAGTGGAGCCGTCAAGCTTGCTACATTAGACGGAGAAGAAATGCCCAATTGGATTAGTGGATGCAGAGTGAAAAAGTATCTGTTGCCGCTAACACAAGACATGCTTCTCAAAATACATCAAGAAAAGCTGCGTGTCCAAAAAAGAAAAAGATTGTAGAGGAAGCGCAAGCCGAGGCGAAGGAAAGAATGGAGAAAAGAAGACTACTGCGTCAGAAACAGCGCAATGAAGGAGCAATACGAATAAACGCAGTCAGTATAACAGAAATGGGAATGACAAAGAAGAACCCATCATTGAATGCAAAGTAGGGACCAACCAAATCAAAGCCAGAGCACTATTGGATTCAGGAGCTCAAGCTAACCTACTTTCACTCAGTTTGTATAGACAATTGACAAATGACACTAAACTACAAACTGCCAAGCAAGAGTTAAAGAGTTACTCTGAGAATTCAATCAAAACTGTCGGATGCACAGTTTTACATATACAGATTAACCAGTATGTGTATCCTCATATGTTTTACGTGGTTGAAGACCAAGCTACACAACATCCATTATTGCTAGGACAACCATGGCAGAAGCAATACAATGCAATGATTGACTGGAGTTCTAAATCAGTGCTTATCAAATACGAAGGTGAAAGTCAATCAGTTAAGTTCACCAAAGGAGAAGAGCCAACTCCAAAGGACGAATCCAAAGACAAAGATAAACAACAACCAGAGAAAAAGAAGAAGCAATGGCAACCAAAAGTTTCTATACAACCGGATTACTCTTCGACGAGGAATTCTCAACAGTGGATAAGGAAGACAAGCAATAATATAACAGCTCAACCTTGGAAAAAAACGGAGTCAAAGTTGGTATGGAGACCAAAAAAGGTTGTGCCAGAGAACACAAAGGTGGAAAACAGAGTCTTCAATACCAGACAACAGAGTGATCCCCGACAATCAAGGACAGTGAAACAGATCTGGATTCCAAAGAAGTTCATGACGGCACAAAGCTATAGCAAGCAAATTTGGATCCCAAAGATTTGTAAACAGGAACTCCCTTCAATACAATCAACGGAAACTCCTAGGTATTTCAAGGCGAGGAAATCAACACACAGAACAAAGCAGGTTTGGGTCGCAAAGAGTTTGTGGCAAGCACAAGCAAAGCGGAAGCAGATTTGGATTGTGAAAAAAGACAACAAGGTAACGAAGAATCCATCTACTGATTCTACTACCGAAGTGCCAAAACCAACCCAAAACCCGACCACCAATCCTTCAATCAAACAAAGAGCAGCTTTATTGGAAAGAATGTTGTATCATCGCTCTACAATTGCATTGGGAACTTATGACCAAAACAACTACAATGCTTCACCCACAGACACTTCATAGTCGTCCGGGAGGACTCAGACTAGGAGGGGGGGAGGTATACAGGAGCTACAAAGCAGCTACAAGCGGAAAAAACAAAGAAAAACAAAAATTATATTACAAGGGCAGTGTCTTACATGATTTTGCAATTTTTTATGTTTGATTGCGGATATTGATAATATTTATGCCCTTATATACCTTGTTTTGCAACAAGAAGAGATCAAATGATGAATTTGGGTCTCTAGATGTGTAAATATCACTAAATAAGAGTGTTTTTGGAGCTAAAAAGTGGAAAAAAGTGGTAATCCAAGTCCAAAAATCACAAAGAAGTGTATATTCATATACACAGGGTTACCAGCTATTTATCGTGTATGTTTGGAATTTTTTGGCTTCAATTTGCTATTTTCCTTTATTTTTTATGATTTTCTTAATAAAAATAAAAGAAAAATAAAAAAGCAGGTGAAATGAGATCGGAAAAAAGAAAAGAATAGACGGTGATGATCCTAATGACAAGGGCAACCCATGGTAAAAATGGGGTACAATTCTGAAAAAGTTGCGGAAAGCCCGAAATGACAGAATTTTGGCAAAGTGGACAGATTTCTCAGAAACAGGTCAAACGGAGTCCAAATTGAGAAATTTCAAATCCTAAAGTGCATTTCACGACGAGATAGGAGCACATGTCAAATTTGGTAACAAGTGATCCGGGAAGCCCGAAGTTAAGTATTTTTCACTTCACTATCAAGCTCATTTCCACTATTACCTTCTTGGAGAGAGCAAAGAGCACACAGGAGCATCCGACCTTCTACCGCCTTCTACGACTGCTACGAGAGCTCAGAGGACACCAGACATGAGAGGTAGACTCGTTGCCATAAGCTTTTGATGCTTATCGTTAACTTTTGTCGCGAAAACTCACCAAAACCAAGAAACAAGAGCAGACGGGGAATGGGGAGGAACGCTAGGTAGGGGCACAACCGCCTAACCAAACCTTGCAAGAACTTAGAGGTGGGTTACCCTAGTATAGGAGATGAGTTTCTAGCACTCAAAGCTCGAGAAAGAACGACTGGAAAAACCCTAGGTCAACAGAGCCTGCAAGAGGCAAACAGAAAAAAGTTGTCGGAACGACACAAAACTTCTCAGGAAGCTTAACAACATCGAGGGCAATGCAACCATGGAGTATCTCCGGGTTTGGATCACCAAAAGTAGGTCGGAACAACCGATTCGGCTGCGGACACACAAAGCGTCATTTTGGCATAACGGCTAAAATTGACGACCAAATGACATGAAACTTCACAAGCAGCTTCAACTATACATGGATGACTTATGTTTGCAAGCAAAACCCAAAAGAAAGCTGATTCACTTACCGATGGTGAAAAAGACGCTTTCGGGCAACCAAATGGAGAAAGATGGAGAACGGGGAGCCAAAGTCAAGTTCAACCAAATAGGTGGCTTCACAACATATCCAATGAGCTGGAAATGCAACTCTCAAGAAGAAAAGTTGAAGAAATTCAACTCCAAGGCAAAAAGACGACTTCGGAGACTGAAATGCCTATAAGGGGGCTTTTTAGCTAAACTGATGACTTTTTAAGTTGAAAACTAGTTAGCAGGGCTTAGGGCACTAGCACAAAGCATTCTTTGCACAAAAAGACCAACATTTCAAGAAAAGACATCATACGCGTATGATGTCTCACAGCATGATTTTCACATCCATTTCAACATTTGAGTGCATAGCCTCATTCCACATGTTAATCACATCCTATGAACCAAGTATCATGAGAATTGGAGTTAGAAAACCCAAGGAAAACCAAAAAGACGCAAAGTAGGCCATAAAATTGATTTTTGGTCCTAATTTTGTCAAAATAACTCCAAACTCATTGAAACTTTGTAGGATTGTTGATTAACACATCTACAAGCTATCTGGAACCAAAAAGCACCATTTTGACACAAAAGACATCATACGCGTATGATGTCTATTTGCACTTACAGAGCCAAAAATGCTCATTTGTCATCATACATCCATTATATATATCTAATACATGCTACATATGAAGTTTGGAACCATTTGGTCAAGTGGATCACCCCATTAGCCCAATTAAGAGAAAATCCTTCATACAAAGCCTATTTTTGTCCCAAATCCAACATATTCAAGTCCAAACCAAGATTTGAGTATAAACAGTCCTTCACTAGCACATGGAGAGTCCACAGAACCAATCCCATGAAAAATTGATGAAAAAGACATCATACGCGTATGATGTCTCCAGAGCCATTTTTAGTCCAAATTCTATCCAAACTTGATAAATCCACTGAATAAGCCTATCTAAAGCCAAATCCAAGCTTATAGAGAAATTTGGTCCAAAAATGCACTAAAAGACATCATACGCGTATGATGTCTCACTATGTGATTTTGGCACCTCAGGGCTTCAACCACCAAACAGAAGTGTTCTACATGCCATTTGAAAGTAATCCACCAAGTTTTACCCAATTTGGATCATAAAATCCATTTCCCTTTCAAAATTTTGCCAAGAGCCTGAACTGGACTAAACTGGCCAAAACTTGACCAAATGGGATCCAAACTCAAATCCAAGCATATGATACTCATGTATACACTATCAGCTACAAGCACAACCAATATGAAGTCATTCTGACACAAAAGACATCATACGCGTATGATGTCTCAAGCATGTTTTTGAGCCCAGTTTGCATATTTTTTCACCTACATTGCATCCTTAGGCCCTGAATAGCTCATGTTTCAATTTTCAAGTCATTTGAATAGTTAAAAGCTTCATTTCGGCTTTCAGTACTAAAAAGACGCTAACTTCTGAAATTGGAGTTACAGGATCCATGGATTCCGCTAAGTCATCGGCAACTAAGAGAAAAAGACCAACCATCAAGGATGCTCTTGCAGAAGCAGAACCTTTTGATATTCCAACAGAAACCCTCAAGCCAACCAAGACTTGGGTGGAGGAAGCAGTACTAGAAAAAGAGGGAATAAAGATCTACCAGGGGACTTTCAGAGATCCTCAAGGGCAATCGGTCGATGTACCTATGATCCCACGAGAATTAGTGGATTATAGCAGATCAGAGAACATAAGCAGATACCTGGAAAAGGCTGACTTACACAGGTTCTTCACCTCGAGACCATCAGGTGTAGACACAAGAAGAGTGTATGAGTTGGCAACATCCATTCAGAAGGATGGGAAAGCCACGTTGACAGCCATGGATGGAGAAACAGTTGAAGTACAGATCACTCCACAGCTCATTGCAGATGCATTGAAGCTGCACAACAAAGGGAGTTCTGTCAGAGAAAGAAGGGAGGCCATAGAGGTCTATGGATCAAAGAAACAAAATACAACCTACGGAGATATGGCAGATCAACGAGCGGCAACCCTTTGCCGATTATACAACCAGTTTTTCCATGTGTGCAGTAAAAGACCGCAGAAGTATACTACACCACCCCATGCCATTGCGACAACCATCACATGGGCACTGAAGAGCAACGTGCCAAAAGAGGTGAATTATGCTCAATACATCCACGAGCAAGTAATCGCCATGCACAACTAGAAGCCAAAGTACATAGGAGGAGGAGAAATCCTAACAAGAATAGCTTATGAAGCTATTGGAGCTAGGGATCAAGGGCCACGGGTTCCCTCCCAGAATGAGTGGCTTAGAGAAGCCGATGAGGAGGAAGAACAGCAAGAAGTATCCAAGAGGGCGTCCACAAGAGCACGCCGAAAACTAGAAATAGTTTCAGAACCTGAAGAGGCTGTGGACGAGCCGCTCAAGAAGAAAGTGAAGAAGAAGGCGATCCCAAGCAAACCAAAAGTCAAAAAGCCGCAAGAATGGAAAGGCTGGTGGAGCAGTTTAGAGCGGAAAGAGCTCTAAAGGGGACTTCGAAGAAATGTGGGTGCCAGACCCCAGTAAAGTCGGAACCAGCTCAGCCAGGCCACATGTTGATCAATATGATCAATATATTAGAGCTTATGAGGAGTCGGAGGCCATACTGGAGCAGCAACCTGTCGAGCCTTATACTGAAGAGGAAGTACAGCTTTTAAAAGCTGAGCTGCAAAAGGACGACAAGGGAAGAAGAAAGTAGATGAGTCTACTGAACCTCAAGAGAAAGACGGGCAAGCAAACAAAGGGAAAGCCAAGATGACTGAGGACAATCAGCCCTCTTTTACTGTTGTACCAAGCCCGAAGAAGATGGAAATTATTGTGGAGGAAACCACAATAGAAATAGAAACAGAAGTTATGGAAAAGCCGGAGGCCGGGACCAAGGAAAAGGAGATAGATCCAGTTCAGCAAAAGAAAGATGATTATGAGGATCTGGTAGCGATCGGATACAGTGAAGAAGAGGCCCTGGAGGCAGTTTATGGGATATCCCTACGGAAACAAGATGATCGAAAGGGACGAGGAAAAGACAAAGGGTACAATGGAGAGTGAAGAAAAAATGGACGAACAGAACATACTAGAAGAGCCGAAGCCATTGGAGGTGGTGGCAGAAAGAGCTGTCAAGTTGACAGATGAAGATGAAAAAGACATGCACATGGTGCATGAACTGCTCAGCAAGATTAAAGAAAGATCCAGAGCAAAGGAAGTAGCACTTGAGACAGCAAAACAAAAGGAAGCAGAGTTGCAGGAAATTAGAGGATGCTATGACTGAATCTGAAAGTCATAAAGCATCACTCTACGACGCAGAAAACGAGAGAGACGGCTTGATACTCCAACTAGCCGAAGCTTCAAGAGAGGTAACAAGTTCACAGGAAGCAAAGGAGCGAATAGAAGATGAGCTGGAGGCAGCCAAGGATGAGCTCATTGAGCTAAGGGAAAGAGTCGAACTTCAAGAAAGGACAATCACGAGACTCAGGACCAACCCTAGAGCTAGCAGAGCAGGAACCGAACAAAGAGGGAGCTCTTGTACCAGCTCTGGAAGACCAGGTCCGAAGCTTACAAAGAGAGCTAAGATTAGAGCAAGTGCAAAGATTGCACATGGCGGAGGGATCATTGGCTGCAGAGGAGAGGCTCACATCAGAAAACCAAACACTAAGGACAGAAAATGAGGCCCTCCGCAAACAGCTCCAAGACCTCCAAGAGCAACAAAGAAGAGAAACAGAGCCACCACAAGAAGAAGCAGGGGGAGCAGCCATAGAGCTACCAGAAACTGGAGAGGCAACCACAATTGAAGATCCAGCCCCAGTTCAAGAAGTGGCCTCGACTTCAGGAATCTCTGAAGAAGAAGAACAAAGGCTCCAGGACCAAATAGAAAAGTCAACAGAGGAAAGTGCCAAGGCGGAAATGGAATGGGAAAGGAGACTCCTCATCTCCATTAGACTTCAAGGTTTAGACACAAAACTGCTCCATGAAGAGTGGATGCAACCCAGCCTGCCTTTCCCTCTGATGAAATTTGAAGTGATAAAGACGAAAAAGAGAATAGAGGAGGAGCAGTATGTCGCTCTTTACGAAGGCGACATCACAAAGGATGAACAATCAAAGAAGATTGTAGATTCTCAACCTAGATGGAGGAAAGGTTGGCTGAACAAATACCCAGCCTACCTCATCTACTTGGTAGAGGCTCCAAAGGAGATTCGGGAGGATGCAACCTTCTGCCCGGTGCCAAGAGTCAGAAACTGGAAAGAGCATGGCAGGATTGCAGAAAAGAAGCCAAATTGGCTTAATTATCCCAGGATGCCAGGACCAAAGGAAGGAGAGAGAATAGGTAAAGCCTACATGGTGAAAACCCTAACGGGCACCATCAAACTCTTTACTGGCTCTCCTAACCTTTCGTGTCAGATGCTAAAGAAAATCTGCAGGACTCTCTTAGCATGCATTGAAGTGTTCGCGCCAGATAAAGCCACGACCTCGAGTCTACTATCGACGGCCGACACAGTGACGGATATGATGTATGATCTTTCATTGCAGCCATCACCAAAGGTGTTACATCTCTTGTACCAAAGAATTATGTTTTTACCTAGCTTCCACATGCAAACATTCGAAGAAGCTTTCTACACCGGCTTTTTCACTCACGAAAGCAAAATATTCGGCCCAACCTTGACCATCGGCAACCTACGCTACGAATCACATTTGCAGATGCTCAAGACGAAAGGACTCTATTGACCAAGCCTAAAAGTCATGTCAGGGACGACATGAACGCGGAGGGGGGGAGTGTTGAGCCAGCAGAGGATCACACCCGCATTTTTGCTCACACCCATCATTTTGTAACCATTGATTGTAATAAATGTCTTTCCGACATTAATTTTGATTTGAGCCATTCATTAAGTAACGGGACTCAATTGAGTTTCCAGCTTGTAATCCCGAAGTAATTTCACTTGTTGATGTAAATAATTAGAGATGTTCTCACCTCCAAGGCTGAGGTATATAAGCCAAAGTTTTGTAACCTAAGGGAGATTCAATTATTAATCAAAGTGAGTTTTTGAGCGCCGTGACTGTGTCTGAGAGAGAGAGAGAGAGTCTTATCTCCTTGCTACGAGAGCTACGGGGCCGCCATTGGAGAAGCGACACCGCCATTGTGTTAGCAACGGTGAGAGCTACGCACAGATACCAAGAGTGCGCGCTATCGGCTTCTACGTGTGGTAAGTTCCTACGAGCTTCGGTGTGAGTTTTCTTCCAACTCGTGTGTCGGAATAGAGCGTGCAGCATATCTATAGAACCACAACGAGTAGAGCTACACATTAGTACCCTCGGGGTCAAGTTTCGGTCACCTGTATTTTTCGGCCTGTCTTCATACGCGTTTGCCGCACGGAGTGGTTATAGGTTGATTTTGCAGTTCAAGTCTTTAGGGTGTTGTTCTTACCTAGTGCATAGACTTCCCCTTGAGTTTGAGATCGATTCAATGATTCTAGATCCTGTTTCGTATAGCATTCGTTCGTAGTACGGATTTCAGTCACTTGCGTGTTTTAGAACTTAGATTTGATTTCCTTAGTAGTGATTGTCATTAGAAGGTCGAGTAGGTGATTTGACACCCACCTAGTTGTTTCCATGCGCCTGCGGGTCAAGCTTCGTCCTCGTCTGACAAATTCTGTTGTTGGTTGAGTTCTCGCTATTTAGCTTCCGCTAGCGGCGTAACCGCCTTAACATTTGGCGCCGTTGCTGGGGACGAGAGCCCTAAGTAGGTGACCTTAGAATAATCCTACGAGGTGAGTCGTATAAACTACTTTGTATACTTTAGTTAGAAAAGATCTAGGAGTGGTGGACTCCGAAGGTCTCGAGAGATACTAGGAAGTGGGGTATTCCTGGGTCTTCCGTGTTGACAGTATTTTTAGTTTAGCTTAGATTAGATTGTTTTTGATGGTGTTTAAGTGGTTGTTGACATAAAAAGCATTTGCTACTCCTTGTGTGGTAGTAAATCTCTTTATATTTTCAATTGCAAAAAATCCATTTTATGATTAGAAGTAGCTTAGGTAGGGCCTGATTTGATCCTGATCTAGAGCTATCAATTGGTGTTCTATTTGCTTGATGTGTTTGATTGCATGTTAGATCACTGAAAAAGTTGCTTTGGTAGTGAAATATGCAATACACAAAGTTCAAAATTTTTTTCTGTGTAACTGATTGTTGCTGAGCACTTAAAAGAGCTATTGGAAGAGTTCTGTGCTAAAAAACTGGAAATCTGCAACTTTAGACATCATATGCGTATGATATCTTAGGACCTAAACAGAGACTAAAATTGAAAATTTGACATTGCCAGAGTGTTTAGAAGGGGGGTTTTACCCTAAGATCAACTTAAAACAAGAGCATTAACACTCAAAGAAACCCAAAAAGACACGTCGGAGTCCAAGAAACGCAAAGAATAGGAAATTTTGGATTCAAATCTTGTTTTTACATTCAAAACCTGACAAAAACACTTGAAACTCAATTATAAACATTGGAGAAGGCTTAAAACCAAAAATAGTCAAAATCTGGGACAAAAAACATCATACGCGTATAATGTCTTTTGGCACATCCACTGCTTATTTTTGAAATCTGACCTGACAAGATTGTTACAAACACTGTGGGAAGCATAAATATCAAGTTTGGACCCAAATTGATGAAAAAGACATCATACGCGTATGATGTCTTTGACCTAATTTTGGACATATTTTGATACTTTGCCAACACAGATCCATTGTAATAGCTATCTAGAGGCTATATTTCAAGTTTCATCCCATTTGGATAACAATTGACCCAAAAAACAAGTCAAAAGCGGAAAATTGCCAAGAAAAGCCTAAATTAGCCATAACTTGCTCAAACAGAGTTCAAACTGAATTTTGTGAGTGAACAGAGCATAAAGGGGCCACTGAGAGTGAGCATAACCAAAATAGTCAAAATCTGTGAAAAAAGACATCATACGCGTATAATGTCTTTTTCAGCATAACAGTAACAAAATTCTCACTTGATGAAACAGAAGATGTCCAACTGACAAGATTAAACAATTGACCAAGTATCAATCAGTTTGGATCAATTCTGACCACAAAAACTTGGGGAAAACAAATTGCCGAGACAGAAAAGTTACAGTCCTTTAGGGGAATTGATGAATTTGAGATCGGGCAGGAATCTCCGGAATAATCAACCAAAACGAGGGGAACCAGCAAGTGTCATATCAACCGAGGGAAGTGTAAACCAAAGTTGGGTGCAACCATTAGAGCCGATCTTTGAAGGAAGTGTCTCTGATACTTCTTCGGAGAGATCTTACGAGATTTTCACCGAAAACTCGGAACACTTGAACCTGAACAACAGAGAAAATATGGCAGCAGGATCATCAAACCCTTCCGCCACCATGAAGCTATTGTTCATAAAATACCAGTACGACAATGAGCAAGGTGCCAAGATCTACAAAGATGGAATGGACCGCTATTGTGTAAAGATAGAAGATAGACCTAGTGAGTTCAAGGACTTAGTGCCTGTGAGCTATAGCGGAGATAGATATCTAGATGAAGAGGGTACCATGTACTTGGTAGTCCTAAACCCTAACATTGTGGACAAGTGGGGATTGATGGGCACCAAAGCCAAAATAGATGAAGAACTCGAGGAGAAAGCACCAATAATGAACTTCCCTAATGCGAGGTTAAGAAGAGAGAATGAAACTACAAGGATCAACACTGATAACATCTATGTGGGGCTATACAAATATAATAATGGGGAGCAAGATCTCTATTATAGATGTGAAGAACCCTACACCGGAGAGTTGACAGACAAAAAAATACTCTATGTCTTTACCTATACAGAGGGATCGGAAGTGAAAATTGCTGCTTACGATAAGTATGGCAGGCAATACTCAACAATGGGCAAGAAAGAATTAGAAGGATATACATACTTTGGGGGACCACTACATCAGTATTATGTTACTTCTAGCTCACATAGACCAGCACCAACAACTGGAGTGCAAAACTCAATGACAACAGGAGGACAAAGAACGCAGGTTGCTGACTCTTTCAGCCAACCTCAGTACTCGAAGCCTGGACCGATGGGATCATTACATTCCAGAGAGTCAATGGAGACGAATCGAGGTAGTGCAGTTCCAATCCCCACCTATACCACTCCAGGTCCAAGGTTTGAAGCGGAACCATCACATTTACCTCCCAGTAGTAGATTCAGGGCAGAGGAACCGACGAGGGTAACCCATGAAGTCCATGATGCTAGAGAAAGCTTTAGCCGAGACACAGGAGCAATGAGATTGGTAGCAGATCATAGACGTATGAGACCATCTCAAGTAGCCAAGTGTGTGCAAAAGAAGTATGGTGGTTCAGGAGATCCGTATGCACATGTGTCACTCTTTAAGCAAGTCTTAAGAGCTGAGCAGATAACCGATTTCCATACACAATACGAGGGATTTGGTCTTACTCTAGAAGGTACTGCATTGACATGGTTTCAACCAATGAACATAGGGGGATTCCATGACATTGACCATTTGCTAAGAGAGTTTGCTGAGGAATTCTCAAAACGAGGGATTAAGCACAATACGGTCTCACAAATATATGCTTTTAAACAGAGAGAACACGAAAAAGTGAAGGAAGCTTCACTTCGCTTCAAACAATACATTGAGAGATGTCCAGTACGTGAACGACCACAAGATGACAGACTATCTGTTCTCTTTATTGAGGGACTGAGGAACGACACTCTCAAGAAGGACTTGCACTTGAAAGCTTGTACAAGTTTCGAGCAAGTAACGAGAGAGGCATTGTACTTAGTGGATAACTGTACGGTTTATGGAGAAGTGTCAGCGGATACAGATTTTGCATCCAGTAGCTCCTCCTCCGTAGCGAGCGAGACTACCACTAAAAAGAATGTTCAAACAACAACCATGCCAAATGTAGAGCAAATGATAGAAGATGCTCTAAAAAGGATGGCACCATACCAAAAACCATTGCCAAAACCACTGAAATGGTGTGCGATTGAGCAAAAATGGACAAATCATCCAACAGAGGAGTGTTATTACAACAAAGGGTATGTAAGGGAGCGTCAGTATGCACCTCCAGCTCAGTTAGCACCACCTCAGATACATCCAGTACCTCGATACCCAACGGGAAATGTACCTGGACCTATGGGGATAGAAAGACCGCAACCGGTATTGGGACAACAACCACCTTTACCAGGAGCAAGACCAGTGGGCATTAGATATGCACCAACCTTAGAGAATCAGGAAGAACAAGCCTTAGTGTCTGTTCAAGCCTATTATGAAGAATCGGGTGCACACATGTCTCCAACTATGTATTACCCACCAGAAGAACCCAAACAACCAGAACCATGGGGCATGATAGGGAATGTTGGAATACCAACAATTACAAGTGCTTCTGATGTTGGAACACCTAGGAAGCCTCCTTGTGAGACTACCAAAAGAGGTCTCTCTCCGATTCGGGAAGAAGAAGAGAATCCATATGAAGGGCTCAAGAATTTACTTCTTGATGATGCATCTCCTTCCCAAAGGAGAACTCAAGAGCCTCCACCGAAGGAACGAGAAAGAAGCGAGTCTTCCGCCACCTCGGCGGAGATGGCTCCATGAAGACAGCGGGCTAAACGCTCTCCATCACCACGAAAGCGGAGAAGACCATCACACTCTTCTCCACGCCATAATTCAAAGAGGGATGATAAAAAGCAAGAGAAGAAAAAGGCGAGAAAGAGGACACCCTCTTGTCCATCTTCTTCATCCTCTTCCTCTTATGAAAGCTATGGTGAAGACGACAAAGATCAGGACAAGAAAAAGGCAAGAAAGAGGTCACCCTCTTCTCCACCTTCTTCAAATTCTTCACCTTCTGAAGAAAGTGATGGTGCAACCTTTGAACCATCAAAAAGAAGAGGCTATAGGAAATCCTATGCCGCATGGAAGAGGTCGTCCAAGTTGAAGAAATTCAAAGAGGGAGGAAAGAGCATCTCTTTCCTTACCTATGATGGTACCTTTGGTGCTACGGACAAAGTCTTGGCCTTTATCCAACAATTCGATGTGGCGTTTGGAGATGAGGGCTTCACAGAGTCCTCTAAGCTACGCCATGTAGCTATGCACTTTCAAAAGTCCGCCAGACAATGGTGGTCTAGCCTACGAGCCAACGGTGAAGCTCCACGAACATGGAAAGCTTTAAGAGCTTCCATTATGAAGCAGTTTTTGGCCACCGATGCCAAAGACAAAGTACTCACCGAATGGCGAAGCTTAAAGCTCTCTCCCAATGAATCTATCCACAAATATGTAGACAAGTTTTGGGACCTACAACTCAAAGCCACTGTCTTCAAAAAGTTGGATTTTGGAGAGCAAAAGCACAATTTTGTGCGGGCTTAACCGAAGAAATGGCGGAGTATGTCAACTCCCAAAGACCACGTACCATATCGGCGGTAATACACCACACTATGGTCGCCTCTCGAATCAATTTCCAAACGGGGGCAAAAAGAAATAATAAGCCCCCGGAAAACAAGGGTTCCAATGAGCCTAAGGGGAAGGTCAATGCCCAAAAGTCTCCTAAGGGCAGCTCCAACAAAGCTGAAGAGAAGGGAGTTTACAAAGGTAAGAATAAACTCTCTCCTGAAGAGCTTGAGCGTTATCGTAAGGATAACCGGTGTTTCAAGTGCGGCGAACAAGGGCATGCGTACCGCACTTGTCCCCAAAAGAACAACCGCCAAGATCCTCCTAGAGCTTCCTTGGTTGAAATCCAAGAGGAGGAGACTCACCAAACTCACCACAAAGGATCTCCTCTATGCCATGCTTGGGGAAAGGTAAGAGAACATGATGCTTTTATTCTCTTTGACCCTGGTTCTACTCACAATTTTATATCTATAGAGTTGGCCACCAAGCTAGGAATACAATCCTACGAGATGGGAGATGTCCTACCCGCAGACAGTGCCTTCAAGGGGGAAGAAGCTTCAGTCACTCCCTTAATCGGAAAATTGAGGCTTCATGTCCAAGGCTATGTGGACAAAGAGGACTTCTTTATCTCTCCTCTCAAGCATGAGGATGTAATCCTAGGGGCACCATGGTTTGGCCGCCTGGCTGCCAATGTTAAATTTCTTGAAAGGAGAATCTCCTTTAAGTTCAGGGAAAAAGACATGTATATAAATGCTAAGGAAATGGGTAACACCATCCCCATTGTACATACACCAGCTTTCAACAAGTCAATAAAGAGCTCTATTTCCATGTACATGATTTTTGTTAAAGACTCTCAAAATGAACCTAATGCTTTAGCAAAAGAAAATAAAAGCAACCAAAAGGAATTAGAGTTATCCAATTTTCTCAAGGGGTTTCAAGATGTTTTTATTGACGACATCCCTTGTGAGCTACCTCCTAAACGAGGTAATGATGACCATGCAATTGAACTTCTTCCAGGAAGTTCACCGCCTAATAAACCTCCTTATAGAGTTTCTCAAGATCAACAAGAGGAGATTATGCGGCAAGTGCATGAGTTAGTTGAGAACGGTATGGTTAGGCCAAGCCCATCTCCATTTTGCTCACCTGTGCTATTAGTGCAAAAGAAAGACGGCACATATCGTATGTGTGTCGACTATAGAGCACTAAATAGGATCACTATCAAGAATAGGTTTCCCGTTCCACGGGTAGAAGACCTATTTGATAAGCTACAAGGATCGACCTACTTCAGTAGGGTTGACCTAAAAAGTGGCTATCATCAAATAAGGATAGTTGATCAAGACATTGTAAAGACCGCATTTCGTCCTACATTTGGTCTTTACAAATACATTGTCATGCCTTTTGGCTTGACCAATGCACCAGCCACATTCAACCGCTTGATGGAGAAGCTATTCAGGCCTAATCGAACCTTCACTAGAGTGTTCTTTGATGATATTATCATCTACTCTAATTCATTGGAGGAACACAAGCAACACCTCCAGGTAATATTTCAAGTTTTAAGAGAGAATAAACTTTATGTTAATCGAAAGAAAAGTGAATTTTTCTTGCAAGAGATTCAGTATTTAGGTCACATTATCTCTCAAGATGGCATCCAAATGGATCCATCCAAGTTAGAGGTAATAAAAGGATGGCCTAAACCAAGGAATCTTCATGAACTAAGAAGCTTCATAGGTATGTGTGCATACTATAGACGCTTCATAGAAAAGTTCTCACAAATTGCGGGACCATTACATGACCTAACAAAGAAAAGCGTTAGGTATACATGGTCTGTTAAGGAGAACAATGCTTTCGAAAAGCTTAAAGAAAAGCTTATCTCTCAACCTGTGCTTACACTACCGGATCTCTCAAAACCATTTGAGGTCCAATGCGATGCTTGTGGTGATTGCCTTGGAGCTGTTTTGCTCCAAGAAGGGCATGCCATAGGCTATGAGAGTCGAAGGCTCGACCCTGTTGAGCAAGCTCTAGGCATATACGAAAAGGAACTCCTTGCAGCTCTACATGCCTTAGATTCATGGAAGCACTATTTATTGGGGACTCCTTTCATTCTACGAACGGATCACCAAAGTCTTAAGTACTTCATGACGCAGACCAAGCTCTCCGACAAACAAATGAGGTGGGAAAATTTCCTTTCGCAATTTCATTTTCATATTGCTCACATTGCTGGCAAGCATAATCAAGTAGCTGATGCACTCTCAAGACGGCCGAGAGTGAATGCGGTTTCCATAGCAACTCACAATGATCTATCTTCAATGATAGATGAGTATGCTATTGATCCCGATTTTAGAGATGTGATTTCAGCCCTTGCATTAGGGAAGAAAGAAGAACCATTTACTTTACAAGATGGTTATCTTCTCTATGGCAATAGACTATGCGTTACTAACTCACTACGTGAGAAAGTAATGTATGAATCTCATGCTCCACCTTATGCGGGGCATAGAGGGATTCAGTCTACCTTGAAGGGAATTGAAACATATTTCGCCTACAATGAAAGTGAACATACAAGAGTATGTTTCCAAATTTGTGGTATGCCAAAAGACAAAATTTGATAGAGGGAAGCAACTTGGATTGCTTCAACCCTTGCCAATCCCTAATTCACCATGGGAGAGCAGATCCATGGATTTTATCTTTGGATTGCCTAAGTCTATCCATGGGAATACGGGAATATGGACGATAGTAGACAGGTTTAGTAAACAAGCTCATTTTATACCTGTCAAAAAGACTATCAAAGCCCATCAAATGTCAACCCTCTTTATTTCACAAATTTTCAAGTACCATGGCTTGCCCATGTCCATAGTGTCGGATAGAGATCCTAGAATGACCAGTAATTTCTGGAAGGGTCTCTTTGAGAATTTAGGAACAAGGCTAAACTTCTCTTCGGCCTATCATCCACAAACTGATGGCCAAAGTGAAATAGCTAACCTAACCATTCTCGATCTACTAAAAGCCTATGTAACGGAAGTAGATCAAAGATCCCAATGGGAGAAGTACTTACCCTTAGTGGAGTATGCTTACAATAACACTGTACATACTTCCACGGGAAAAGCACCTTTCGAGGTAATTGAGGGAAGATCAAAAAGTCCCTTGCTACTTAAGGTACATGGGAAGATCTTCGCTGCAGATGAGTATAGCCGAGACCTACAAGAATCTTTCCAAAAGATTAAGGATGTTATCTCTATCTCATAGCAAAGGCAAAAGGCTGCTGCTGACAAGCACAGAAGAGCCCAAGCCTTTAAAGAAAATGATTGGGTCTTGTTAAAGTTTCCCAAGGCTCGATTAAGGCACACAACGGGCAAGAATCCTACGGGTCACCAAAAGTACTATGCTAAACTAGCAAAAAGGTACTATGGTCCCTTTCAGATTCTTAGGCCAATCATGAGATGGCCTATCAACTCAAGTTGCCCAATCATTGGCTCATACACAATGCTTTTCATGTGAGCCTATTAAAGCCTTACAAAGGAGAGCCACCTCAAGAACCAACTATTGAAGACCCACCGGAGATCGAGGACCAAGAAGAGGTGCTGCAGCCCGAGTCCATTCTCCGACATGAAGACAAGGTACTAAGAGGCGGTAAGACTATCCGACAATATCTTATTAAGTTTAAGAATTATCCTTTTGAAGATGCTAGATGGATGCAAGGCATACAATTAAAGGATAACCTAAACCTTGTCAATGCTTACAATGCTTCCCAAGAGTAAGCAAATGTACAAAATGTTAAAAATGAACGAAATTTTTGTCTTATAAGACTCTCTTTTTCTTTATTTGTGCACAAAAATGAAGTAGTATGCATGCTTAGATCAAGTTTGCGGAGACGACGTCTCCCAAACACCAAGAAGAGCTTGTCACTCTACTATGGAAGACTGATAGGACTAATGTGCAGACATGCTTGCGGCAGCCTCAGGCTCTCAAGCGCCAAATGGACTAATCATCCATTGTGGAATGATGTCGTAGGGTAACATAGGGATCCTCTACCCGCTAAGAAAAGGACTCATGAACATGCTTTATCTTCTCTACACCATAGTCGAGGACGACTATGATTTCAAGAGAGAGGTAATGTCATAATAATCAATATCTAATTCTCCTAAATGATTTTCTCATATTAAACTGATCATTTAATGTGGGGAAGGCCAGGGGAGAAAAAAACTAGAATATTGGTTAAGCTAGCAGACCGGCCACAGTAGGGATCCAAAGGAGGGAAAATAGGGATCCAAAGGGGGGGCCATCTGCAAAAGAGCCATGTGCAACAATGGGCTAAAAAGACCCTAAGGTTCAGCCCATTAAGACTTCCAAAATGCTAAGGTTCCAAAATTCAAAGGTTGTGTCCAAAGGTCAACCCTAGGGAAAATTGGATGCTTTGTGTGTGCCCTAAAAGTCTTTGCACATCCCTACATGGGAGGGGGCGAGCCCTAAAGGTAGGGGATGAGAGAGAAAGCCACACACACACACACACACAGGCTCCCTTTACACAAAGGGAATGAGGGACACATGTCAGCTCCCTAGGCCAGATGCCCACAAGGTGTGCCCAATTTCTATTGGATGACCCTTGAAGTGGACCAATGAGAATTAAGCTAGAGTAAATCTAGTTTAATTAATTTAAAAACATTTAATAAAAGAAACCAATGAGAATTAAGTCTCCTAGAAGACTATTGGGCAGTCTCCCAAGGGGTCCAATGAGCATTCAGGAGCCCCATGGCTTGCATGATTCCTATTGGCCAGGAGGAAAAGGGGTCCAATGAGAGTTTAGTTTAATTATTTAATTACCTAAAGCTCTCACAAAAGGGGAAAGGGGGACACATGTCAAAAGTCTATCACTTATGGTGCTTAATTGTAATTGGCTTGACTTGGGGAGGGCCAATGAGGCTTCAGCAAGAGCAATTAGCAAGAGGGCTCGCCCAAGAGAGAGAGGGGGCTGATTTTTGCAAGGCATTATCACACACACACACTCACACAAGCTCATGTGTGAAGAAAGAGAAGACTATCTCTTCCCAAGCTTTAATGGAGAACTCATCACCTACTCCAAGCTTGTGAGATAGAAGCCTACATCAACACTCTCTTGGCATGTGGATGCAAATCCAACCAAGAGCGAAGCTTCAATGCATGCTCATCTCCTCTACCAAGCTAATTACTAAGCTAAGCTATGCTACATATGAGTGATTATGTGAGGATATGTACATCTTTCTCGTAAGATACTCCTTCTTCCTCTCAATCTACTCTCATACCCTGCTAGCTCTCACCATCTTCGAAGGTGTGTGAGGTCTTGGGTCTGAGAACGGGGATAATTCAAGTTGTGTTTGTTAAGTGTTTTGCTTAGTGCATGGCGTTTCCATCTTCATTGCACTAGCTAGTCTTGAAGGAACACAAAGAATTGTATTGTACAATGTCTCTCTTGATGGGAGAAACCATAATACAAAGCCTTTTGGAGGGGGGACCGGCTCCATAAAAATCCGGTCCTCAACTGTTGTCAATAGCTTAATTTCTCTCTCTTTTGAAAGTATTGTCGATGCTATCTAACTAGGTGTTATGCTTTTTGTTGCTCTCTCCACCCAAGCACTCTTGTAATTCTCATTAGGAATCTATTCTAATGGAATGCCCACTATGTTCATGCTAATTTCCGCTACACATAAGTTATTAGGCCATTAATTGTTACATACGAGCAGATTTTTGGAAGTGCATAGCTACATGGTGTAGCTTGGAAGACTCCGTGAAGCCCTCATCTCCAAAGGCCACATCAAATTGTTGAATGAAGGCTAATAGTTTGTCGGTGGCAACAAAGGTGCCATCATAGGTGAGAAAAGAGATACTCTTTCATCCCTCTTTGAAATTCTTGAGCTTTTGGGACGTTCACCATACATGCTAAGTTTCCGATGTTCTCTCCTCTTGTATTCTCTAGGAGAATAGTTGTTGCTTTGTTCAAAATAGGAGGAAGGTGAAGAACAAGGAGAAGAGGGTGACCTCTTTCTTGCCTTTTTCTTCCTTTGTTTCCTCACTTCCCTTTTGGAGTGACGAGGAGAAGGACTATGGGTTGACCGTTTCCTCTTGGGAGGAGTTGGTGATAGTTTAGACCGCCGTCTTCATGGAGCCAAATATTTAGAGGAACTTAGGGATTTTCTTATTTCTCATCCTTTGGATTCCTGCTCTCTAATGGGAGAGAGTCTTCTTTTAGGAGTCTGATCAAGAGGCCTCCTAAACTCTCTCTCCTCTCCAAGAAGAAGGGAAACCCCATAAGCATGAATTTTTTGAGTAACTTCCACTTGCAAAGTAGGGTTGTCCATAGCTTGATGTAGCCTAGTAACAAGATAGTTAACAAACATGGGGGCATTATCATTAACACCTTCATGTGCAAAATGAAAGTTATCAATATTCATTCTACTCTCTTGGTTATTGTTAGCCATGCTAATTATACTTATGTGTTTACTTAGTGTATTCTTTGGCAATTCAAAACCTTAGTTGCTACTCCTCTTAGCCTTTGAAAATTAGTACTTAAGTATCTACACCCACGGCTCAAATTGGTTAATTATAGAGAGTAGTGGAGTGGGTCTAACATAGTGGAACTGCCAAGCGATATCTCCTTTTGGACTTCTAAAGGCTCAATAATGGTAAAGCCGTAAGCAGGTCTAAAAAGACCCCATTATTAAGACCAAAGCTCGTGAGGGAGGTCTGCACCATATCCCATATAGTGGGCTCAACAAAACCGATAGTAGATCCCAGTCCCACTTACCCTAATATCATTAACAAAATCAACCACAAATAGGCTACTTAAGGACCTCTCTTCTTAAGCAAGAAAAGAGAAACCAAATTCTTTGATACCAATGTAATGGAAGTGACCTATGAACTTTGAGAATATCGGAATTCAGAGAATTTGAGTGAGCTTTTTTGTGAGATTACTTTGAGAACATAGAGGGTGAACTTAATTGATGGTAGCAACATAAACATAGTACTTAATTAACTTGCATGAAAAATACTTTTTCAAGAGAGATAGTATTAGAGAACATGGCAATAGTTTGACGATCGGATTTACTTGGAGCCGGTGGTCCCCCTCCAAAAGGCATTTGTATTATAGATTCTTTCATCAACAGAGACTTGGTACAATACAATCTTTGTGTTCCTTGTGACCTAGGTGATGCAATGAAGATGGAAAGCTTCATGCATCACGAGCATAGCATTAACTTTTCAAGAAGCATTAACTATCCTAGGCCTCAGTCCCAAGGCCTCAAAAACCTTCGAAGGTGGACAGAGCTAGCGGGGAATGAGGGTAGGGAAGAGGAAGAAGAATCATTCGTAGGAGAAAGAAATAGTGCATCACTTATCATCACTCTTCTTGCTTAGTATAGCATATATCATAGTAATGAAGATGAAGAACATGGCAAGCTTAAGCATTGAAGCATGGGTCTTGGTTGGATTTGCATTCCATAGCCAAGAGTGTTAGTGTAGGCTCTCCACTTCTCAACAAGCTTGGAGAAGGAGATGGAGCTCTTTCACTTTGCACTTCACACAATGAGTGTGTGTGTGTGTGTGTGGGAGAGTATACCCCCTCTCATGCTTGGTCCATCCCTCTCTCTCCCTCTCTCTCTCTCTCTCTCTCTCTCTCTCGTAATATTTACTTATATCATTTGGACATGTGTCCTCTTTTTCCTCTTGGAGAGAAAGAACTTAATTATTTATTTTTATACATCTAAATTCTCATTGGACCTCTATAAGGCCTATCCAATAAGATTCAAACACATCATGAGGGCCACATGGGAAGGATCTTGACATGTGTGTTTTATGTTTCTTAAGTCATTTGGACACGTGTCCTCTTTTTCCTCTTTGAGAGAAAGAACTTAATTATTTATTTTTATGTATCTAAATTCTCATTGGACCCCTTTAAAGCTTATCCAATAGAATTCAAGCACATCATGAAGGCCACATGGAGAGGATCTTGACATGTGTCTTATATGCTTCTTAAGATATCATGTTGGAATTGAACACTTCAAGCACCTAGTCATTTAAGCATGTAAATCGTTTATGCCTCTTGAGAGATCATGGTTGAATTGAACACTTCGAGAACCTTAGTCATTTAAGCATGAGAATCACCTCAGGCTTGGGAAAGGTTCCCACAAACACCTTAAACACCTTAGTTAGCAAGCCGACAAGCACCTCATGCTTAAGTAGGATTCCCACCTCAAGGTCATCCCTAGCTTGCCTAAGGTCAAAGGAATTTTTAACACTAACTTTTGGAGGTATTTAATGAAGCTAACCCTAAGGTATTTGATCTCCATTAGGTAGCATTTCTCTTTCACAGTCCATCACCCCTTTAACCTTGGCCCCATGTTGAGACAGATTCATAAGCACATGTCTATATTCTAGCCCTTGTTCCTATTTACTATCCCAAATTAATGATCAATTTAATATGAGAAAATCATTTGGGCTGGTTAGATATTAGATTTTTATGACATGGATCCTTGACAGGTCTCTAGGCCTTTTAAAAATCAGAGTCTTTAAGTAAGAGCGGTCCAGGGAATAGAACTTCACCATTGACAATGGCTTGGGTCTATAGCCCTAGAAGAAGATCTAGTCCTATCTCACAACGGAAGCGCAACAACATCTTAAAATTCCAAAACTGTTTCATCCCTATAACTTCCACAATTTGGGTTAAGGTATTCTCGACCAACGCTTTTTTGCTCCTAACAGATGTGAGGGCACAGCCGCCGCTGGTGAACTCCTCTTCCAATTGGAGAAGTTTTCTGAATGTTTTTAGAGCACGGGGATGGATAGTTACCTGACGAATCAAGTCCACCCGTCCTCCATGATTGACAACCTTAGTCAATTTCCACTTACCACTCCGCACTCACATGACTCTTTTGTTCTCTAATTATTATCACATTGTTTCACAGTGATTCCTTCAATTAAGTATTAAAGACAACGTTGAAAAGAATTATTTTAGCAAACATGCATTTTTAAACTTAAGACATGGTACTGTTAATTTAAAAACATTGACCATAATAACCATGACCAGTAGTCTTCTTGTCTCAATACCACCCAAGGGTGAAAAAGGGTACTCATTTCTCATTCATAATCCAGGGTGGAAACCCATCACCCAAAGTTTGAGGCGCCCATATGCCAAACCAGTTGCCCATACAACCGAGCGGCTCCCCTAAGATAAAAAACGGTATCTTAACTTATGTAGAAACATCAAGACATGACATGGAGTAGAAACTCATCACTCATGGGGGTAACCTACTTATCCGTGGCTGGAAAGCTATCATTATTCATCAAAATATACCAAGGAGTCGGAGGTTTCTTTAGACAAGCTGTCTTAAGGATGATCAATCATTCTTTCCTAAGTCAAACAGCCTTAACCCAAACAATTCCTTCCTAATTTATGAAAAATGATGTTGGTTTCTTGGAAGATGTCTTCTGTGTTCAGCCAATTTTAATTTTCCTAATTCCTTACTCCCTCTTTTATGTATGCAATATTAATATTTTTAGAAAGAACTTCAATTATTTAAACTTAAATTATAATGAATACCCACCTGTGGACTGGTCGAGCATTTGTTGCAGTGTTGGGGCTTGAATGCTCTCATAAGTAGGCCTATTACTAGGCCCGGACTTGTCCTCGTGCGACACTCTAGCTCTCTTGGGATTACTACCCTCATCACCAGATTCAGGATTGGCTTGAGTCCTTTTTGCTGCCATGACTTCTATCGTTATAAAAAAAGACGTCTATTTATTAGGTGAATCATCCAAAAACTTGACTTTACCTTCGTATTCAATCTAATTCCTCTTTTTATCCCAACTCAAGCGGCCCTCAGCCTCCAGATAGTGCTACCTACTACTAAATGTGTCCTTGGCAGGTCAATGATGGCCTCCCCTAGCACCGGTGGATATTTCCAGGCGAGAAATTTTTGGTGAGCGCTTTTTAGGAATTAGGTGAGCAGATTCCTAAAAAGATTTTCTCTTCTTCCTTGTCGACTCTTTTGCCTTTTTTATATCTCTATCTCTCAGAGAGAGAGAGAGAGAGAGAGAGAGAGAGAGAGAGAGAGAGAGAGAGAGAGAGAGAGAGAGAGAGAGAGAGAGAGAGAGAGAGAGAGAGGTATTAGGGAGGTTGAGATATAAACAAAGATATGTGAGCTAAGGGTACTTAAAACAATAACATCCATTAATAATAGAAAGTTACATTTTATTGTACTTGCATTACACAGGCAAGAAGCGTTTATCTTCTGGAAGGCCCAGTTTCAGGAGTAGATGTGTTGCCTTCGAGTGGCAAAAGAAGATTCACCACGTTCCCTAGCTGCTGCGTCATTTCCTCCTCATCCTCCGCTGTGATGAGCCCAATCTTCTTCCAGCAAGAGAAAGCGAATTGACCCTTCTCGACCAAGTTGAGTAAGGTCTGCATATTGAGTTCCATGCGGCAATGATAGAGGCAATACACATTGATTGTTGTCTTTAGAGCCTCCCTAAACTAGTTGGCTCCATACAACGCCTCTCTGTTGGGAATGGCTTCCATGGCATCCCACACAGACTTGATTTTATTCTCAAGATCGTCGATCATCGTGAAAAGTAATAGAGGTGTGCAACGGAAGCTACAGGATGCTTTCACAAAAATAGATTCAAGCAATGGTAATTTATAGCTATTATGAAAATATTATATTACTTTATTCACGATTTGATAAATAAACAACCATTTCCCAAATTTGAAAAAAATTTGCAAATCAATGTACCAAAATGTGGCCATCATAAGATAAAATTAGAAAGTAGTACAATTGTCCATTTTGTGAAGCATACAAACAAAAAGTAAGAATCGGCAAATGCTATGCATCCATGCCTGGATAGGTGATATCTGCATCTGCTAGAATTGGTTGATGGATAAACATGTTCTCATTTTGGCTTAACCCTAGCACACACACATAAATAAAATACAAATGTTTACATGCAAGATATGGTTTTTGCTTTGACACCCATTCCATGAAGTTTGGACATGTGCACGATGGTTGGTTGCAAATACAAACTTTGTACATCTCGACATGACCATCTTCACTTTTGGTCTCTACTTTGAAGGCATTAACACCATTTGCTGCACATATCTCTTCTATGACCTTTGCTCTCAGGGCTAGTGCTAAACTGATCTTGCGAGCAACATCCTCGAAAATGGAAGTCCAATACCGTACACGCACACCATCTTGCACTGTGGCTCTTGCACTACCTTGAGGAGTGGATGTATGTTTTGACTTTGAAGGAGAGTTGGTCATATTTTGTGCAGGAGCAACCAGTGTTACATTAGATATTCCTTCTTTGTTGAGCTCCACTTGATATCCCCCTTCATGCAATATTTTCACCTCATCCTCCGATAGGTTGTGCCCACATGCACCGGCCAAGTGTGTGGTGGATGCTGAGGCTACCGCTCAATTTTCTGGGCTACTATATGGCAATGCAAGACATGATCCGGAAAAAACCAAAACCATTGATGCACCACACCATTTGGATGGTTTCGATATCCTTCAAAAGATGGGGCCTGTATACCAAGGCTATAACGTGCAATACTGCATCCACACCTTCGTCCTCCTCTTGACGTGCTGCTACATGTGACCCTACTACCTTGTGGAATTCGACGTATGGCCCACATTGCCTCATTGACCTTGCGCTCAACCACATACTGCCCACCAAAACCTATACATCATTTTTGGGGTTTGTGATATCCCTTCTTCTGCAAAGTTGATCGAGTTGTACTCAGGCCTATGCGATAAATTATCTTCCACGTTGATAACCTCATTTGGCTTGCCTTTTTGCCTTGATGTCTCCTTATCTCCTGTCAATGGAGTTGGTTGTTTATACATTGGAGTGCCCTCAGTAGCCTCATTCACTGCTCTTATCACTTGGCTTGGACGTTTTTCATGGCGTTCCACAAGCTTTTGTATTGATGGACCCTTCCCAATGTGTTTTCCATGGCTGTATGAAATGGCCTTTGTGCTCTGTGAAATGGCCTTTGTGCTCTGTAAGATGGAATTTGCAAGGTCGGTTGTACATGCATCGTATAGTGAAATGCGTTTATGAAAACCCTCCCCTGCTAGCCAGCTGTCATGCTTACTCTCCGCAAGGTTTGTGCGTGGAGTTTTTGGTCCATTAGAGCTACTTTCTACGCACGTCATAATGCCATCCCAATGTGCAATACAAATTTCCCACCAACTAAGCAATGAATCTATGTATGGAATGTTACGGTCTATGCAATGACCGTTACACCACCATTGGCATATCAGATGAGCCTTTGCTACTGCACCCTCTTTGTTGGTGTTTGCCTACACTTCTCACACATTTCTTTGTGTGTGTGTTGAGAAGCTTGCACCACATACTTCATTGTGTGTTGATTCAAGCTTTGCTTCCAATGGAAAAGACAAGAACGCTCTCGACCGCTCATTGTATTGGTCTTGTCACCACCATTGAAAAAAAAATCGAGCTACATTCCAATTTGCTTGAGCTTCATCCGCCATGAAGCCAAAGAAATTAGCTCTATCACACCCACACGATATCATTACTTCATTGAAGCACTCCCAAAACAAACATTGCGTTTCCATGTCTTCCTGTTTCATTTCACAAGTTGCAGTAGTCAAAAGGTCCTGCATGCTGCGAACAAATTGTTTTAGAGAGAGTTAAAGGCAACCCACAAAGCTGTTAAGGTGCTCCATGTACCTTGGATCATAGACATGACATGCCAAAATCACCCATTCGTTAACACGTCTGGTGTGATCAAACTGGATCCACACACGTCGAAGATCGCCATCCCGATCTTGTCTCATTCGGTTCACCAGGTCTACATTGGATGCTGGACCAATTGTGGACATTTTGAAGACATAACATTGCTCACCCTCGGTACCTTGACCAGGAAAACTGCTTTCATGGAAAAAGTCATATGTGCAGTCTTGCTTCAACTTTAGGAGTGCATCAATGCCAAAAGATTCTTTGTCAACCCCTCTACGTAAAATAGATACTGACCTTCGAAACCTAACAATGTTCAAAGAGTTTAGATAAAAAATAATTTAGCAAAGAGTTTTACATCGAAATAAGAATCTAGGAAATTCTCATACCAACATCTTGCACCAATGGCCCCAACTCCTTAGCGATTGCAAATAGCTATTGCTCGCCTAAAATTCCTTCATTGGTGTTGTTGCAAAGAAGTGTTGTACTTATAATTTCTTTTGCCAAACACATTTGAACCTTCCTGGCTCTTGCGTGTGGGTCAACAGTCAAAATCCTTTGCGCAATCACCTTGGTGTTGTCGGTTAGTATTTTCGATGTGCCGTTGTGCACATCGTGTCGATGTGTGCCACGATGAATCATGACTCTAGTGGAAGTCGCATCGGATGGCATGACATAGTATACTACACAATCACATGTTACAATACAGAAAGCAATTGTCTTACAAAAGTGGCATGTAAGGCTCTTATCTCCAATCTTACAATATTGTCTGGGTGCAGTTGCCTTTTGTATGTACCCTTTGAAATGACTTGTATTGGGAATATGAAAATTAACCAAGCAGACACATTGTTCATTCAAGCACTTGAGAGATCCTATGCAATGATTAAGACACACTACACCTGGAGAAACTATATTAGAAGTTTGTGGCTTCGACCACAAATGAGGATCATACTTATGCTCCATGGCATCCATATGGTGCAACTTTCCCATGGTAGGTGAAAATTCTAAAACAAGATCACCATTGTAAGACCTTGGAGTCTCTGTAACTTGTTCCACTTATTGTATTTTCATTAAAAGCTTTGTCAATGTGCCCTTCTTTTCAGTCTGTAAGAGTTTTTGTCTTGTACTCCTTTTGAAGCTATTTGAGAGCAAAACTCGAGGCGGGGTGCATAGATGTATTAACTTCTTTTGAGCGAATTGCACCTGTGACGGACTATCCACAATGGCAATGGGAGTCGTGCTAGGTGAGCTTGCATATTGTGTTTGATGGGATACGTTGACTTTGTATTTACGTGAAAGCTGTTCATCCAGTACATAGATGAATTCACCCAAATTGTTGAGAGTCCTTTCAAGAGGCAAATTCATTTCAATATCACCAACTTCGATGACTGCATCTAAAGTTGTAAATTGCATTGGAGAAATTAATTCTAAAAGAAATGATTCAGATATTATAAATTTACCATTGTAAAAAGGATAAGAAAACTCTTTACCCAGGAAAAATAAAGAGCAAGCAATAATAATATGCTAAATAAATAATCAAGCACAAAATCACATTGTATAAACTAACAAATTGTTTATATACGCACGTCTAATAATATAGCCGTTATAAATTTAAATTTAATAATATTTTATTATTTCAATAAATTTATGTAAAGAATATACAAAATATTTAATAAAACAATTATTTGTTTGTGACAGTGTGAGCACGTGAATATTAGTCTAGCGCAATAGATAAAAGAAAAAAATTTGGTCCAATTATTATTATTATTTTTTCAATGTTTGTGTGTAAGGGGGATGTGTGAGCGGTTGGGTGTGCTAACGAGAGGGGGGCAAGAAGTTGTAAGTCGAATGGTTGGGGAGGCGAGGAACGAGGGCGTGCGGACGATAGTACACCCCACCCCCTCCCCCGCCATGCGGGCGGCGAGGAAGGGGGGGGGGGGGGGGGGATGTGTGCGCTAGCACTACCGGGGACGTGTGTGTGGACGCGGGTGCTACGAGGGGCGGGGGCCTGTGTGAGGGGCCTGGTAAGGGGGAGGCGGGGCGGGGTTTGCCGGTGGCCTTTACATAGGGGCGGTGCTCATGTGTGTGCGGGCTGCCAATACATTGGCCATGGGCAGCCACGTGCCCCTCGCCAGTGCGTTGGCCATGGGCAGCCACGCGCCCCTGGCTAGCGCGTTGGCCGTGGTCGACCAAACACCCCCATGCGGAGGCGTGTGTCTACCCTTGGCCAGCGCTTGGCGAGCGGCAGTCCACACACACACGCACACCAGCGTGTGTGTGTGTGTGTGTGGACACACACAGGTGAGTCCACGTAGCCATGGAGCGGCCACGTGGATTTGCCATGTGTACCGTCGTCAATCAACGGTACATGTGGCGTGACATGTGGCCTAGCGAATTGCCACGCATGCCACGTGTACTATGACAATGGTACACGTGGCAAGTCCATGTGACCACGAGGCGGCCTGCGTGGCCGCTCCATGGCCACATGGACTGCCATGTGTGTGTGTCCACACAAACACACACACGCTGGCCTACACGTGTGTGTGTACACACACACACACATGCGTTGGCAAGTCCATTCGCGTGTGTATGTGAAAACACACACACACGCACACGTGCTAGTGCGTGTGTGCCATGTGTGTGAAAACACACACGTTGGCTTGCGCGTGTGTGTACAAGCACACATGCCAGTGTGTGTGTGCATGTTGTGTGTGGCACAAACACACGTACACACACACGCACACTCCCACGGATATGCACACCCATAGGCCAACACACACACGCACGTGCACACACACACAGCCACGGATACACACATGCACATGCCAACACACACACGTGCACGCGCGCACACACACACACCTTCACTCACCTCTCACACACACACACATTTCAAATTAATTAAAGTAAAAAATCAAAATTAATTAATAAAATTTAAAAGCTTTATAAAGAGCATTTACACACTCTTTTTACTTTTCTCATCTCTATTTTCTTCTATTGCGCAAATCTCTCTGTGTTAAGTCTTCTTTTGCTCACTTATCTTTCTCAAACTCTTAGCTACAATTTCTCATAAGTCATACTTATATCTATCTTCTTTAATTCTATAGCACAAGTATGAGAACAAGAAATCGATCCAAAAATACTGGTGCTGTGGATGAGGTTGATGTTACTACGTCGCAAGAAGTCCCTCCGCGATGTACTCAAGAGACCGAACAATCTCAAGGCTTGAGTTCTTTAGATCGGATTGTGTTCATCGTAACCGGAGTGGATGGAGCAAAATGTGGTGGACAAGCACATTTCATTGGGCTGGGTGGATTCTCATAGAGCTCCATACGATGGCAAACTTCCACGCTTGCCTCTATGTCGACTTCTTTCAAACCCCACCATCCGCACACATGATCACCATGTGGTGGATTTGCAACTCTCCATCGCAAACAAAAGCTACCAACCAACCATGGCAAGATTTACTATTAGTGACTAGATTCCTGGGGAGGATAACAAGCAATTTTCTTGTCGTGGTCACCCTTCGAGAGATCTTGAAATGTCATATGATTTGGTGGAGGAGCTTCGTCAAATCCCCGAGCTTAGTCACATGGTCGAGAGGTACTTTGTGGTTTGGGATGGTAATCATAGATTGGAGGCATGGATGCGGTGGATGAACGAGAATGACACCCCAATCGAGAAGACACCAAAGGTGGACGTTCTTGCTGATTTTCAACCCCATGAGATAGTGGAATTTCTATTGGTTTTGGGAATGATCAATAGATAAGCCCAACTGTTTTTGTGCAAATGTAAATGCATCTTATTTTTTTGACAATGTAAATTACAATCGAGTGTTAAATAGGGCCACAAGGGTTTCAGTGCCTTACACAACATGATATTTTCATGATGAGAAAGCTAGGGTTGGCGGACCCTACTTCAGTTTTGCAAAAATTTCTTGAAAGAGCGCATTTGTCAACAGAAAGGGCTTTGAATTTTAGGGATCCAAACAAGTCAAGGTGGTTAAAATTGCCAATGGGTGTCCTTGCGCAACTCATTTGGAAGGTATGCTTTAACCCAATTCTAAATGAGAATATGTTTTAATTGCAAAATCTTATTATGTGTATTTTGATTGAGTCCTTGGCAAATGATAGGAAGAGTACGATGCTATGTATAGTAGTAAAAGAAAAGGGCTGCCATCAAAAGGGAGTTTTGACTACGAGTTGGCACCTGACGCATACGAGGAAAGCATCAATCTAGCGCTATCTCAAACAGAGCAAGATTTCAGGCGGAAAGGGTTTGAGATAGCCGCCATTGCAAATCCAGAGAATGGCAATGATTTTTTCCAGAAATGTATATCATTTACAAGTTGGGGCAAGAAGACCACCAAAATGACACCCTCGAGAGTGACAGAGGTTGTGCGTGCACGCATTAGCCCGGAATCGTAAGTAAATGTCATTTAAATCATTTGATATCTTTCTCTTTTTAATATGTAGCAATGAAAAATAATTCTCACTTTTCCTTTGCTAGGAAGTGCCGCTTGATTGATTTGCTCCAAGGTGTGTTAAAAGAGGGATTTTTTTAATAACCCATGAACACACGCTATATAGGGGGAGTATTGAATGGTGAACCCCCCGAGGCTATGAGCCACAGTGTACCGACACTTTCCTTCATTCCACGACCAGTAGGAGGCATCCAAGAGTCCCCTCCATGTTCACCATCACATGGCAGGGCTACAGAGGACCTATTAAACATGGCAAGAGTTGTTGGAGATAACCATCCAGATACGTGAAATGGTTAATGTTGTGTTGTTCTCTTTAGCATTGCTTGAAAGATGTATTTGATCTTATGTTGCTACATATAGATATGCATGTAGAGCCATGCCACCTTGCAGTGCATGCTAGTGTCAAGTTCTTGGCAAAAGCTATTCCAGATGTGTTGTGCAATGACACGTCAGCCACACTAATTTACAATCAAACTTTATGTCCACAATTTTAGTGCTAACAAAGATTGCATGCAGTTCTATGCAGTCACTACATAGATTCTTGGGCTCTCTATCAGGAACATGGCAGATCAACCCCAGCTTGAGATTAGGTGGCGTACGTTTGATGTACATGGCATTTTCCTTACACACTAGGCCACATGCAGCTAGCACAGGTGGGGTTCCTTTATGGAACCAATGGGATAGTGAGCTTGTGGATGCTGCATTCTTTCTAGCAATCGAATTTCTTTTGGTTGATGGCATAGTTGTGGCGACATGTTGTGCAGAACATCTGTCCATTGTCACTTCGAAGGCAGAGGGAGCTCGTTTCTAGTTGTTGAGGATATTGTACACTAGCACACACTGCAAGGTGGCGCGGCTGCAAGGCGCGGTTGCGCGGTTGCCGAAGTCTGGCTGCACGACTGTTCAGGACTATGTAGAGGGCGTATGTTATTTTTTGTTTTGATACTGAATAGTAACTTCGATGTTTGTATTTCAAAATAACAACGTTTTACTGTTATTTTTAGGTTGGTACTTTGTTGCTGAGGTGTCGACTTCCGAGGTATGATCGAGCGGATGGAGAGATTTCAGCAAATGTACGGGCCTTCTCTGCAGATGACGACATGTTGTGGGAGAAGCTACCAGGTTCAAATTCCACATAGTGAAAGCTTGATCGTATGGGCAGGCCTTATCGTAGAGGTGTTGACAGGAGTCCAGTGTTTGCCAAGTGATAGAAACTTTTTGGAAGTTTTTCTTCATGTTCCTATAAAATTATAGGTATAACAAATCTAAAGATTACTTTTGTTTTGTAGATGGCTACTAGGTACCTTCACACACATGGGAGATGCTGTGTTGGATTGTTTTGTAGGAGTGGGGACATTGGCAGCACAATGTTTACTACTACGCAGGCATTGCATCAGTTGTGAGAAGGATTAGTCAGTTTTCAGTGCTTGTCTAGAGCCAGCTCAGCGCCTACCTTCTGATTTAGGCTCGACATTGCTGTTTCATAGGAGTGTCAGAGCTCAGGTAACTGAGCAACTGAATCAAGTGACAGAGCAGCTTCATCCGTTGGAGCCACCTTTCACGACACCACTCAGCAGACAAGGCGGGGCAATAGCAGCTCCATATCCCACTTTCACGGCCCCAGTTTTGGCATGGCGTGCAACTGGACCATCTCCCAGTGCATTCATTGCCTACACATCTGAGGCCCCGCCAAGAGTTGATCCATTGGCTCTTTCACTACCTACTGCCCCCCCCACATATAGTTCGTACCCTCTGCCATTTGGAGGAGTTCCCCCACCATTTGGTGCACTGCCCCCGTTGGCACGATCTAGAGCATAAGGCCCCCACCGCCCTTCTTTCATCCACCTCACCCATGATGTATCCCCCCCCCCCCATATGTATTTACTTTTGATGCAATGGAACACATAGATTTGGGGTTTGCTATATGAAATAGACCATAATTGTGTGTAAGGAGCTTCTGTTTGTCTTATTAATAGTGTATTGAATGCATCCATGGTGTTTTTTGTTTGAATGTAAGTTGGCCGTGAACCGACAATCAAATTTTAGTTGAAACGAGAGAGAGAGAGAGAGAGAGAGAGAGAGAGAGAGAGAGAGAGAGAGAGAGAGAGAGAGAGAGAGAGAGAGAGAGAGATGGGTAGATTATTGTAGATGGCTAAGACAGTCTCACTGGGTGGGAACTGGCTCCTGTGAGACGAATAGTGGTGGATAAGTCAGTAATTACCACGGCAGTTATGACAGTAATTCCCAAGGCATATAAATAGGACCCATTACATTGTAATCAGGTTGGCATTAGTCGTGGGCATGAATCGATTCATTTGTCAGTTGTACTTTTGCTTAAGCTTTTGATTCATAATCCTTAGCCCTGAGCTGTTCTTGAGCTACATCATCTTTATCTGTAATCTTTCACGTGTAATTCTAAATACATTAGCCTAGTGTACTTCAGTCATACATACTTTGTACTCATTATCTCTCTAAATCTGAATCTGAATCTGAATATCACTCTCAGTACTTCAGTCTATTTCTCATTCCAATAGATGTATTCCAGTTCAGTTTCTATTTCCTTTTCCATTCTACTGCTTGAACTAACACATCACCCGAAGCTGTAAACTTCTAACACTGGAATCAGCTATCTAAAGAGATCAGCTCCAATTCCATTTTGGCAATCACGGTGGCTAGAGCTGTTGCTCATTGACTATAAAACTCATCTCCCAGTTGGAAGTTTCTTAGCTGCAATAATGGCACCCAAAAACAGTCGTGGCCGAAAACCATCCTACCGTGTTGACCCTATTCCTGAAGAGTCTGAAAGAGACTCTGACCCCAAGCATGAGCTGGTGACTAACACTGAGGCTCAAGAGGAGCACAGTCAGGCTAATGAGGTGCAGGACTCACAACATTCTAGTCAGTCCAGACGTAGAAGGGCAGAAAGGGAAGCATGCAAAGCTAAAATTTCTCGGTCCAGGAAGGGGAATGAGGGCGCCAAAGGCAGTAAAGGAAGTCGCCATACTTCTAGTAGACAAGCCAGAGAGGACACAAAAATTGAGACAGAGGCATATATAAATTGGGATGCAGATACAGACAATTGTAAGAAAACTCCAAAGAGGTGTCCAGACTCTAAGATGGGAAGAGGAAGGACCAACGGTGATCGGCATGATTACACATCCTCGTTGAAAACCTCTTTTCCTATGTTCAAAGGGGGTAAGAAGGATGATCCAGATGTTCACATCCAAGCTTTTGAGCAGTGTGCAGAGCTAAAAAATATTGATGAGGATGACTGGGATGAATACTTTTCGCAAACGCTGAAGGAGGCAGCGAGGAAGTGGTACTACCATTACCCGGCTTGCCAGCTCAGATCCTATAATAAACTACTTAAAGCCTTTAGACTGGAATATTCCGACAACAGAGGTGATGAGGATATTCTTTGTGAATTGGATAAGATAAGCACAGGAAATTGTCAGTCTGAAGCTATGTTGAGAAAATCAAGGAGCTGACAAGGTAGCTGCAAAAACCACCATCGAAAAAGCGACTGCGAGCATGGTTCTTGAATGGCTTTTGCAGCAAGAAGCTTAGGGAGCAAGAGGTACCAGCATCAACAAAGAAATTTAATGATTTGGTGCAGCGAGACCTGAAGCTGGAACAACAAGCTAAGAAGGAAAAGGGCCATAGGAAGAGGAGGTCCAGTAGTAGTAGTCATTCTACTGACGGCTCTGATTCAAGCGACGTTTCCAGTAGTTCTGAGAGTAGCTCTGATGAGAAGACCAATGATAAGCCTAAAAAAGGGTCTTGGGCTAGGAAGATCGAAGAGATTAGTCAGACCAGACAACCGGTGAGAAGAATGGAGACTTGGTGTTCAAAATGTAAGTCTAAAGACCATGCTTCCAATGAGTGCCCACATAGTACTTATTGTAAATCCTATGGCCGTTTATGGAATAATTGTGGCATTAGGATTCATCATTTCAAAAAAGGCAAAGACTTGTCAGTGGTGGCATTTACCAATGCCGAACCAGTAAGAGTGGAAACTGCCAACGCTTCTCAGGAGGAGAAACCGGGTATTAATGGTACTGGTCTAGGGCACGGCAGATACCAAGAGGGTACTGGCCAGGGCCAGGGGCGTGGTAATTTCCAGAGCCAAAGTCTGAATTGCTATACTTGTGGAAAGTATGGGGATTTTGTGGCTCAATGTCCAGACACACTTGGGACTGTGGCTACTATGGCAAAGATACCAAAGCCAGCTCCAGTACAAGCAGTTACACGAAGCAAAGGAGTAGTGATTGAGGAAATCGTAGAGATTCCAGAAAAACGAGCCACTACTGGAAGTAGCAAATGGGCTCAACAGAGAGAGATATAGAAGGCCAAGGGTAAAGAAAAGGTGGTTGATGAATGGCAAGAGCAGAGAGAACTAGCGGAAAAAATCACAGAGGATTTAGCCAAGAAGCTGCCAGAGCAGCCAGAAAGTTCTAAAGCATGGGTCATTCAAAAGATACCAGCCCACTCTACTGAGACAGATTAGTAACAGCCTAGCATATTTGAGACCATGTTGGCTGCAGTACAAGGGATGATTGAAGAGTTGGGACCTGATGGAGAAGGTGAAAGCACTAAAATGAAGGAATGTCATTGTGAAGATATTACCAGTTCTTCAAGCTCCGACAACAACTCTAATCATGAGAAAGAGGAAGTTCATGTAAAAATCTGTGACAGAATCCAGAAACTCATTGTGGAGCTGGAAAACATTAGAAGAACTTTTACTGAAGCAGCGAAATTCATCAGACAGCAAAGGAAGAGTGAGGCAGAGGCTCGGACAGTTGACTGGATGGCTGTTAGAGATGATGAGGTGCCGCTAATTTAAGTAGATTATAAAGTTCAAAAAAAATGGGAACCACTTTTGAGTGTCATTCTGGATGGAGGAGCAGGAGTAAACATCATAGGAGTACATCTTCAGCAGAGGATGGGCATCACAAACCTGAAGCCATCACCTTTCAAAGTGCGGATGGCGGATCATCGAGTAGTGCAAGCTATGGGTATGATAAAAAATATGCCGATACAAGTAGGCAAGGAGAAATTCAAGACCAGTTTTCTAGTTCTCGATGTGCAAGGAGCATATGGAATGCTACTATGGCGCCCATGGTTGCGAACGACACAAGTTGTTCATGACTATGCTAATCAAACTCTGACTCTACAAGGGGCCAGTGGCAGAATCCAGATTCAGACAAACAACACTAGAATCTAGAGAAAGGAGCTAAGACCTAAGGAACTATGCCAGAAGTATAAGATCAAGAAGATTGAAAGGATGTTAGCAGCTCTAAATATTTTTCCCTTAGAAGAAATTGATCTCAATGCAGTTCTACTAAATAAGGAGCAAGCTGACAAACAGAAGAATCAGTTTCCAGACCAGTTTACTGAACTCAATTCAGGAGAACGATCAGTTCAGTTAACTGGAAGGCCGGAAGGATCAATTGAATCCATCACGCCAGATGAGCCAACACATTCTAGGGAGGACACGGCAAATCAGAACAATGATTTGGAACTCAAAGGACCGTCTTGGGATTATGATGAAGAGTCAACCAAGAGAAAAGGCGGCGGGCCTAACTGGTTACTCCCAGATGACCAAGAGATCGAGGAATGGAATCTAGGCTCTGAAGACAACTCTAGAATGATCAAAGTTAACAAACACCTCAACCCTACAAGGAAGGAGAAAGCACGCACAATGTTCCAGCATTGCCAAGATGTTTTTTCCTGGGAACACACAGATCTTAAAGGGGTGGATCCAGAGGTCTACCAGCATAGGATACCACTGAAGCCAGATGCGAGGCCAGTAAGACTGCAGCGGTACCGAATGAATCCCAATTATGCTAAGAAGGTCAAGGAAGAGATTGAAAACCTTCTCAAAGCTGGGTTCATCACTGAAGTAGCCAGTAGCGATTGGTTGTTTCCTATTGTAGTTGTTCCCAAGAAGAATGGGAAGTTGAGAGTATGTGTGGATTATAGGAAACTCAATGCTCAAACCATCAAGGATCCATTTCCATTACCCTTCACAGATATGTTGCTTGATGAGATTGCAGGGTATGAGATGTACAATTTTATGGATGGATATAGTGGCTACAACCAATTACAAATTGCTCCTGAGGATCAGGGGAAGATCACTTTCATTACAGAGTGGGGAGCATTATATATCTGGTAATGCCATTTGGACTATGCAATGCACCAGCCACTTTCCAGAGGTGTATGATGGAGATATTCAATGAGTTTCTTCATCAATTCCTAGCCATATGCATGGATGATTTCACTGTATATTTAGTTGAGAAACAACATTTACTATTCTTGGAAATGGTTTTTAAGCGCTGTCAGGAGAATCAGATTTGTTTGAATCCATTTAAATCTATTTTCCTAGTCTGGAAAGGATAGCTACTAGGACATGTGGTATCCTGCAATGGAATAAAAATGGCCAACGACAAGATCCAGTGCGTTCAACAGGCCAAGGCGCCCATGAATACATGTGAGTTAAGTTCCTTCTTGGGATATATTAACTTTTATAGAAGATTTGTGCATAAATTTTCTTCCCAAGCTTTACCACTGTATGAGCTCACAAATAAAACCAGTAAGCTCAATTGGACTGCTAAGTGTGAGGAAAGTTTCCATAACTTTAAAAATGCCATTATCAGTAAACCAGTCCTTCGGCAACCAAATTGGGATGTTATCTTCCATGTACATGTGGATGCTTCGAGGCTAGCAATGGGGGCGATACTAGCCCAGCCAGATGGAAGGACTGACTATCCTGTCTACTTTGCTAGTCGCAGATTCAGCCAAGCTGAACAAAGTTATACTACCACTGAACGAGAAGCTCTGGGGATGGTTTTCAGTGGTACAAAATTCAGGTATCATTTGCTAGGCAAATTGTTTCATTTCTATGTGGATCATCAGGCCCTATTATTCTTGATTAATAAAGTCATTATTCAAGGCAGGCTAATACGGTGGATGATGTTCCTTATGGAAGTTGAATTTTGAATTTTCCACAAACCTGGCAAGAATCACTGTGGTGTTGATTTCCTCTCTAGGAGTACAGAGGGCTATTCTGAAGTGTCTTTAAGAGACGAACTAGTGGATGCTGAATTATTTCAGCTGGAAGCGGAAGAGTCATTTGATCTTGAATTATATGAAGTATATCAATTTCTTTCTCAGGGAGGTTTCCCAGATGACTGGAAGCAAAACCAGAAGAAGGCTCTGGTTATCAAAAGCTTAAAGTTTACCATCATTGGGGGCTCACTCTATAGATTAGGTGTCGATGGTAATCTTCACCGATGTGTGCCTATGGAGGGGATAATGCAAGTTATCTCAGAGGCACATAATCGAGAATCTGGTGGACACTTTTCTACTGATGTTACTTACAAGAAGATTCTACAGGATGGTTTATGATGGCAAACATTGATATCTGATGTCAGAAGCTTTTGCAAAACTTGTGACATATGCCATAGACCCACAGCTGCAGACATGACTCCCTTAACACCAGTACAACCACTGGGTGTTTTCATGAAATGGGGTTTGGATTTTATGGGACCTTTCAAGAAGGTTACTCCTCGGAAGAATAGGTATATATCTAAGCCTCTTCCTGAAAACACAGCCAAATCCACTGCAAGATTTTTATTTGAGAATATTGTCTGTTGCTATGGATGTCCTGTGGAGATTGTGTCGGACCAAGGGACCACTTCATCAATGACACTATGGAAATCCTTATTAATATGCTTTCAGTCAAGCATCAGAAATCCACACCTTATTATCCTAGATGCAATGGACATGCCAAAAGCAGTAACAAGACCATTAAGACTATTCTCACTAAGATTATGCAGAAAAAGCCAGACTAGTGGGATTTGAAGCTTCAGACTGCTTTATGGGCATACAAAACAGCTTATAAGGTCACTACAGGATTAACACCCTTCAGAATGGTATATGGCACTGAAGTTGTTGTCCCTATGGAGTTTGTTATTCCAAGTCTCAGAATGGCTGTAGAATACGGGTTAGATTTTAATCACAATCTTAATAAGCGACTGGAGGAGCTTACCCAGTTAGATGAACTGAGACAACGGGCTATGCTGAAACAGGAGATTGTTCACCAAAGAAGGAAACACTGGCATGACCGTAGGATTAAGGTTCGGGAGTTTCAGAAAGGGGATCTGGTACTCCTATATCAGTCCAGATTGGGTCCTAAGAAGCCGAATCTCAAAATAGCCTGGGCAGGACCATTCAAAGTGGACTGGGTTTTCTCCAACGGTACGGTAAGACTGAAAGATCTATTTGGATTACTGGTGCTAGGGGTGTATAATGGAGCTAAAATTAAGCTCTACTATTTAGAAGCTAGAGAGCCTTGCCAGGAACAGGGTACTGAGGATCTGGACGCTGAAGACCAAGAAATCCCAGAAAAAGCTAGCTTGGGACTTTTTCATGTGCAACCAGTTCCAGTTCTAGAACCACTTTCAAACCAGTATCAACATGACCAAGCCAGGCTTATACCAGGACCAGAACAGTGGGGACAAAGTTAACAGTTTTTAGGGAACCAACGGTCAGATGGAATATCAGTGGTAATCATTTCAATGACGGGTGAAAGTCTTGTCCAATGCATGTATGCCACGTCAGTTGCGGTGCACAGAAGTCTAGGAATGGTAAGTGGTGGAGCTTTTATGGTGTGAACGCGTATAACAATAAGGCGAGTAGGTGCTTTTCCTCACAAATCCCCTGCGCAACAATTACCTCCTATTGTCCACTCGCCATCGCCAAGCTTTGAAGTATCTTCACTGCAGCCGCAAACCTCATCCTCTGAGGAGACCGTGGATTGTCATCTAATTTTTCGAGCCACATCTGGATGCAATTTCAAAGAATCAAGTAATTCATCTTCTTCTTCACCTACTTCATCATCTTCACGGTGCATGGGTAGGAGTAAATTGTCAGAAAAGATGCAGGAGACTGTCGACAAAACCCAAGCCCTTTTGCCTACTACAAAGGCAACTCTTCCACTCATCCCGCACAGAAAAATTCAGTGCTATGTGTTTACTGAGCAAGCTAAGGCTCTACTCCAACTGTGGGACTTGCATGTGGTTTGCAAGCCATGAGGATTGAGTTTGACACAGCCATCATAAGGTAGGTCCTCGACTCTTTTAATGTTGAAGATGGCAGTGCTGTGATTTATGGCCAGAAGGTGTGTGTCACACCAAAAAACATTGCTTTTGCATTCCGTATGCCGAATGGGCCCAAGCCATCTGTGGCAATTGCAGAGCAGATCAGGGCAGCTCTGAAGGAGGACCATGCTGCTAAGAGGAAAAGGTAAGCCAGTGCGCAAGGGATTCCAGTTGTAGGACTGGAAGCTCCCGCTGCTTACCGATTTGTGGCTGAATCTGTGAGCCTGAAGAATAACCCGACATATGTGTTAGAAAAACTTTTTGCCATGCTTTTAGCAAAAAGACTGGATTCCAAAGTCTCTATCAACCTCTACCAGATATTGTCGCACAATGTGCTTCAGCAAATTGCCAAGCTTAAATCACAAAGTGTATTCAAGGCTTGGTATGTTTGGCAGTTTCTGTACTGAGCAACTGCTCCAGACACCCATGATCAGGTGAGAATGGCCTGGAGTCAGAAGCCGTTTCCACTATCCAAAAATAGCGACTTGTCATCGGATGAAGAAGAGCCAGAAAGTCAGTCAACCCCCACTGGACTGAAAAGGAAGGCTAAACAAGATGAAGCTGGCAGTTCAAAGAAGCCAAGGACGACACTGACTAAGAGCACTGCTCTCCTGAAGCAGCGAGAAAGTCAAGGCAAAACAGTGTCTACTGAAAGAATTCTAGTTAGCCAGACTGAACAACAGACTGACCAGACCATTGGTGGAATCAACCAATCAGCAGGCCAGATCTTGATTACCACCATTACTAGAGTCAGAAAAGGCTAGTCCTGAGCAGTCAGCAGACCAGATTGATAAGGGCAAAGGCCGAGCTTCTCCAAATCCACTTGACAAAGTTTCCATCCCATACAGTGAAGAAGCCCTGCACTTGACAAAGAAAGACAGGTTACAACAGCTGCAGATTCATCCACTCAAGGGACGTCTCCTATTGTGGAAATATGATTATGCTACATTACCTTATATGGCTCCTGTCACAGTCTATGAGCCAACTGATTCTGACCCGGCAATAGTTAATAATGGTTGTTCAGTACTCATTCAGTCATCATGGAATACTATTGTCAATTATATGGGACAAATGCTGGATATTGCAGGGTCAGAAGATGAACTCATTAAGGTAAAGACTGAATTAAGGGAGCCGGAGGAGCAGATTGAAAAGCTGGAGAAGGGGAGAGCAGCCCAGAATCTGCACCACACTCTCTTTGAGGCTCACTCAGATAGGATCATTCAACAGTTACAAAGTAAGCTAGCCAAGGTAGAGTCTGAGATCCAGACCATGCGGGAGGAAAAGGCAGAAGCTCAACGAGCTGCTGATCGGTTCAAAACCATGCTGAGAATGAAGCGAGTTGAGTTCAACTCTTTATTGATCCGCCACAGTTTTCTAAAGGCCACATTAACAAAAAGATATATCTATAATAATCTGGCCGAGATCTTGAATCCAGCATGCACTGCTATTTTTGACATGGATAACTTGTCTCTTATGGAGACGATGTAGAGTGATTTGCAAGATAAAGTTAATGAATATAACAGTGCTCTGACAAATCAAGCTATCCTTGATTACATTGAATAGCAGACTACCATTGAAGAATATGATGATAAGGAGGAAGAAGAAGCAAAGAAGGAGGAGGATGAACCAAACGAAGGGCATAATGATGATGATGACGATGCCTCTCCTCCATCTCCACCTCCAGAACCTGGTACTGGTGGTATAGGGCCAACTAGAGGAAATCACACAGGCAGACCAGGCAGACCAGCATGAAGAGCAGTGGTTGAGCAATCAATAGCTAGGAGAGCAACAACCCAGCAACACTAGGAATCCACCAGCACACCAGTCACAACACAACAGGGATGTTAAAAGGAAAGGCAAAGCTGTAACTGAGGGACCAGCAGGTGATTAGAAACATTCATTACAGCTCATCACGTTGAACAAGAGATTGAGACATCAACAGAATCCAATAACCAGGCGGTATCTGGAGGATGATAAGCTTATCTCTAATTTGTAGCGTTTTCAACGACTGTGTGTCGACGCCGGGGAAATGGTTGAGCATTGAAAATTAGTTGCTTATGATCAAGAGGCCTGCCAATTACCTGCGCATCCCAACACAATACAGCTATTAGAAAGGGTGCCTGAATGGATACTAACTGCTGAAGAGACAAAACCAATCCCCATTGGCAACGGCAGTCTACTATAGATTGTCGCTCTCTAGCTATGGAATTAGAGGTTCTGCTGGGAAACAAGCCAACATATAAATGCATGAAGGATGTCAGGAATCAATTGAAAGAGGTCTTAGTGCAAATGTAGATTGCTAGGGGCGTTCTGGATCAAAGGGTGTGGACCATTCTTGAAGACCAGACTGCCACCAGTAAGGGACCTCAAACTCAAATGACAGTGGGAGAACAGGCAACTGCTCTCTAGCGACTGTTTCAGCTAGTTAGAGTAACCAAAAAAATGATGCAGCAAGAGAACCAGGCTGTCCGTCTTAACTTCTTAGACTTTGTGCCTAATTCCCCAGTTCTCTTGTATGCTTTACCAGCAAGAGAGATAGAGTTGCTAAGATTTTTTCCAGCTTTTTATCCTCAACATCTAGAACCAGTCAATCGGATCACATATTTCAAGATTACTGATGATCTTCAGGATTGATATGAGCATTCGACTGTGGAATGGAAAACTTGGCAAACACTGTTCAATGACGCTCTCCAACTGAATGACCTCCAGGAGCTGAAAGATGAGGTGCAGAGGATCAAATTGTGTATGGGCCAGTGGAAAATTCAGATCAGAGGCCTCATTAAGATCACCAACCAGCTGTGCAACTCACTGTTGAGTCCTCTAAACTACCTGAAAAGGACATTATGGCTAAACCAAGCCTAGGACCACAGTATAGAGAGAGGTGGCTATAATTCTTTTTGAAGCTCGGATCAAAACCAATCATCCTCTTCCAGAAGGATGGATCCATACAGCCTCACATTGTCACAAACTAGCAAGAACTCGGATCACCAAAGGTAGACGCATGCTCTATGATCCCAACACCAAAAACTATCATCCTCTCACGCCTTATGACATGGAGATGGGCCATAGAAAGGTGGGATCATCTTGAGCAGGAGGCCATTTACAGACTCATTCAGAAGGAGAATGCTGGCACTAGGACTTCTCAGACACCATCCAGACCAAAGGGTAAACGAAAGCAGGTTCAATGAGAGGATATTGGGTAGTTCCATCTCAGAATTCGGTCAAGGATTTTTCCCTCTTCTCAGCTGGCACAGACTTTGAGTCCTCGAATCAGATAGTGGATTTTTCCACTAGTTTTCGCAGCAGACGCTGGATTTTTCCACTCAGGGGTTGGTGTCATTTGGCTGACGGCCCATGGAATTACAACTATAGGGGTGTCAAGCACTCGCGGAGCAACATTCCAGAAGAATCAGACGGTGGATTTTTTTCTCAAAAATTTTGGAATCTTGCCAAAATTCAAGAAAGGAGGGAAGGATGTAGATGTCTTAGACAGTCTCACTGGGTGGGAACCGGCTCCTGTGAGACGAATAGTGGATCAGTCAGTAATTACCACGGCAATTACCACAGTAATTCCCAAGGCATATAAATAGGACCCATTACATTGTAATCGGGTTGGCATTAGTCATGGACATGAATCGAGTCATTTGTCAGCTGTACTTCTGCTTAAGATTTTGATTCATAATCCTTAGCCCTGAGCTGTTCTTGAGCTACATCATCTTTATCTGTAATCTTTCACCTGTACTTAGCCCTGAGCTATTCTTGAGCTACAGCAGCCCAGTGTACTTCAGTCATACATACTTTGTACTCATTCTCTCTTTGAATCTGAATCTGAATCGGAATATCACTCTCAGTACTTTAGTCTGTTTCTCATTCCAGTAGATGTATTCCAGTTCAGTTTCTATGTCCTTTTCCATTCTACTGCTTGAACTAACACATCAACTGAAGCTATAAACTTTTTACAACTGAATCAGCTATCTAAAGAGATCAGCTCCAATTCCAATTATCCCTTCTTTTGGGAATCCGCTCGGCCGATTCTTAAAAAGTGCTCGCTAGAAATTGCTCGCCCAAAAATTGCACCCCCTAGCACCTACCCAACTTGTTTGGTCAATTTTACCATTTTTGAGTGTATTTAATGCTTTTTTGTAAATATCTAATAAATATCTAATGAATATCTAGGAATCTAAGGTAAAGCCTTTAGCTTTAATGATTATTTAAATCCATCCAATTATTTTTATAATTTAAAGTGGCACTGAATCTTTCAGAGAGGATAGCGGTGCCAGTTTTTAACCGAATTCAGTTCTGAGAGTTCCTGGCTATAGGTTTGTTGTGTTTAAGATTTTAAAAATACCAATTTTAACTGATTTCAAGATAGTATTCTACTTGTTTTTTTTCTCAATGATTTCTCCTAATGCTTTGAGTTCATTTCCTTACAGCTAGAAAGGTGGAGACCTTACAATCACCACCCCAACTTAAGAATTTGAGATGCCCTTATCTCAACCGAAATTGGAAAAGTCTTTGAGAAGAAAGGTTTCATTTTACCAAGTGGCATCTTTGGTGGGATAATCTTTCCACTTTACCAAGTGTTTCATGATTAGTCTATCTCTAAGAGTTCTCTCTCTAGTCTCAAGGATATAATATGGTTGGAGATTCCACAATTCCTTACTTTAGTATTACTAATTACTTGCTACTCAAATTTTCCCAAGAAACTCTCAGTGTTGAGCCCATCTTAAAAACCTTTACAAACCATTAGTATTCTCTCAAAAACCAAGTTAAATCCATTCCATAAAAGATTCATATATCCACTTTGTCAACATGAACGCGCTCGGTCTAATTGACCATTCATAGCAATCAACGTTCCACAAATATCATGTATTCCAACTTTGCCAATCTAAATGCACTTGGTGTGTTCTTGCCATCTTGAGCAATCTGCATTTGGCACAAGCTTCCACTATTGCACCAGAGGTAACCCCTATGTGCTCTAACCTGGTTGACCACCAATATGTAAAGGGTTTTAAGAGGTATCATACCAAGAGTTCTTTTTGCTTTCTATTAGTTTCGTACATTAATAATTCCACATCTAGGTCATTTTTCAAGGAAGGATTTCTTGTGCACAAGGAATGTGAGTTGGTTTTTTAGATAACCATCTTATTTCTAAGATTCAAATTCTACCTTCATGACGAAAACCTCTTTCTTATTTGCTAGATCTACCCTTAATTTCTTGATTGAATGCTAATTTAGCCTTAGATTCCTGAAGTAATTTGAGAAAGAAAATAATGTATATATTATTATAATATATAAGTAACTCAAAGTTTTATATTATCAGTTTTATAGTGGTTTACTAAACCTGCCTATTGTTGCTGAGTTTTGGGATTGCTAATTGTGGCCAAGCGAGTGGCTCTTTCATCTTCCTCGTTCATTAAGGTTGGCTCTCCCATGATTGCATAAGATTTGGCTCCTCTTGCTCTTCCTCTACCTTGTCCTCCATTTCTACCACCTGTTAACCCTCACGGCTCACGGACACCCTATTACCTACGACGGACGTTGTAACCTACGGCGGACATTGTATTATTTATTTGGTAGTGTCAGGTACCGGGCTTGTCGGTCCAATAGGAAAAGGGTAAGAGTGATCGCCGATGAGAGCCGCACTCTAACTGGAACATTCAAGGGATTAGTTGGCTAAGCATGGGCGCCCAAGTGTGAATGGGGTGAGCTCATATAAAAGTCAACTAAACCTAAAATTCACTCATTCTCTCATTTGTGCAATAGAAGAGTGCTCTTGCTCCATCTCCATCTCCATCTCCATCTTCTTCTTCTTCTTCACCTCCTTGTGTGTGTGTGTGTGTGTGTGTGTGTGTGTGTGTGTGTGTGTGTGTGAGAGAGAGAGAGAGAGAGAGAGAGAGAGAGAGAGTGATCGAGCATTACGAAGGCACGACGGCGGTGAAGCGGTTGAGCGCGGCGTAGCGGCGTCTCCTTCTTCTTCGCGACGAGGAATCCTCCACGAAGCAAGCGTAGAGCGGTGAGTGACACACCATCACCTTCTTTGAGCTTACTAGTTTAGGCTTGTTGTGTGCTTGGAGCCATTTGTGGCTCGCACACGGTGTATCGGCAAGTTCCTTGCATTGACACGTGCGACATACGCGCACATTTTTGGCGCCGTTGCCGGGGAGTGCCATACATGAATCTCGAGTAGCACTATGTGCTTCTCCGTGGTGCAATTTCTATTGTAGGAAAGGTAAGGAAGGAGTGTGTGTGTGTGTTGAGAAGAGGGATTTGGTGTTATACTGTGTGTTTTTTTTTTTTAATGGACTTTTCAAAGGTTCTGTGTTTATTCTCTGTGTATTAAGGTAGTTAGTTTTCTTTGTTAATAGAGATTTCAAAGGTTCCGTGTTTATTCTGTGTGTATTAAGGTAGTTAGTTTTCTGTGTACAATAAGTAGGAAGGAGATTAGTGAGAGTTAATAGAGTGTGTTAGTGTGTAAGAGTAGGTGTATTAGTTAGAAGTAGGTAGAGAGAGTGTGTGTGTGCTCTCGCGCAGGCCGCGGCGGCCTTATTCTTTAAAAAAAAATAAAAAAAAAATAAAAATTTTAAAGGTAGGACCGGGATTGGGAATATCTCCCAGACCTAAGCCCAAGCTCATGCTCAGGCCTCGGCCTCAGTCGCCTTAAAAAAAAACAAATTTTAGCTTCACACGTAGCTAAAAATTGATTTTTGAGGACCAACGGAACGTCAGATGCCCAAAAATTGTGCTGTAAAGCACACAGCGACCCTTTAAGTGATACGCTCGTTTCGAGCTATCACACACTTCAATAAATAAAAAAATCAAACATTAAAAAAACATCAAAAACAAGAAAAAATCAAGTAGAAAACGGGGTGCAAAACACCCACAAAACAAAGCAAGTAACTTTTAAGGGTACTTGCCGACACTTGTAGGGCACCCAAAGCACATGTATCTACGCTCTGGTCGTGTGCTAGAGTCCGAACAAATAGCTAGTGCTTCGATTTACGGGGGTACTCACTATCCTTCCACGCTAGGGTCTACGCCCTCGGCGGGAACCCAAGGTAGTGTAACCCAAGACCCAAATATAGCGGCTAGCGACTCTTCCTCTGACTACGATATTATGGAAGAGCATCTTACACAAAGCCCGGGGGGAACAAATGAAACCGTACCTAGCTGGGCCCAACAACTTGGAACTAGTGTTCTTAGCCGTTTGATGGAAACTTTTAGTAGAGCTACGCGCTCTAAACCTACGGCTAGTGAAGTAAACGAAGGGGGTGGGGAAGTAGAATCACCATTCACATCTCCTGTAGACCCCACACTCCCTCAGAGTGTCCACGTGGACATTCTACCTACCTCATTTAATGAGGGCCCTACCGAGCTACCACCTTCCAAAGTCGCCTCTAAGGTAGCGGTGACTAAAAGTCAAAACACGGGAAGCAACAGTGCATCCACCTCACGGCAACCCTCTAGTACACCAAGTTTGGACGGGGTATTTCTCAATGAAAATTGGGAATATAACCTACACACGGAGACTTTGACCGACCTATACATGGGCTACACATACCATGTGGGTTGGTTAGAAGTTGTACAATCCACATCTAGTGCCACTAGTCTGGAGGAACAACAACACATGATCTGCAATGTCATCCATAGGATTATCCAGTCCGAGAGGCAAAATTGAGGAATAGACATACCTTCGACGGGTCCTATGCGATGTTTAGACATGGGCAAAGGGAAACAACCCACTCTATCACAAATGGAGACTCCCCCAGTGAGTCCCATCGATCCCCCATATGTTGTTTTGCCAGGGGTCTCAATGCAATCTGAGCCCACAAGTGATAGCTTTACTTTTCCAAGTCTAGCTCATCTTTCCTTTGATGACACCACGGCTACCATGCCTACCCCAATGATGGGCATGCCAAGAAACACGCCATGGACCTCGTTTGTTAGTAAAGCACCGCTACATGGTAGCTCAATGCCTGCAATAGTACCTACAAGTGCAAACCAATCGTATGCACCTATGGGTCCACGTAATCATGTAGTCCCTACCCCTCCCATTTTTTCAACTACCTATGCTCCACAACCACAATACACAAGTTCTTATTTCCATGGGACTATACCGGCTAGCATTAGCATGTCACATCCGACGTCTGCTATGCCTAGGGCCACTCATATGAACTATGGACCACCACATGGCACAACATCGTACCCAACGTGGAACCCAAGGGCTTCCTATGCGCCAAGACCAATGCCAATACCTACTCCACATGTAGTCTCTGGAGCGCCTTCACCCACGGTACTTGCTCACTTAGGTGACTTGGCAACATTTGCTCAAGCTATTGGTCGATCTATTGCTGAAAATATGCGTAACACGCCTGATAGAGAGCCTAGAAGTAAGGTAGTACAAATAGCCAAGCTTACACAAACATTTAGTGGAGACGGGGATGTGCGAAAGCATATCGAAGTGTTTGAACAAATATGCGATTCTCTAGGAGAACACAATGACCTACATAAGAGCAATGCTTTAAGCCTAACCTTAAGTGGAAAGGCTGGGGATTGGTATAGAACCCTAAGGGTGGAAGAAAAAACGATTTACCCTACTCTTAGGAGATTGTTTTTAAAAGAATACATATGAGAGGGAGTGCTTTGGGGTGTAGCCTCTCAGCTCCAGGAAGCCCAACGAGAGGAAGGAGAGTCGGTGAGAGACTTTATAAGTCGCTTGAAGCATTTGAACTCTCGTTGTAATCCAAATGAGCGCTTCAACAATAACCAATTGCTTGATAGATTCATTAGGGGATTACGACATGAGGATATCTACAATGGCCTAGTCATTAGAGGTATCACCACTTGGGAAGCAGTCACCACCAATGCGATCCAATTGGAGGATAATTTAATGAATCAAGGAGAAAGAGTGTCTGTTGAGCCTAAATCTATTAGCTTGCAAGCATCAGGGCATCAGCCAATGACCCTAAAGCCTATTGCTAAGGAGCCAAAGATATCTGAGATGACTTTAGAAGATCTCACCAAGGCTATTCAAGAGAGTCTTAGAGACAACCGTGCTCCGCAAAACAATCATATGTATCCAAGAAGGGAGCAGCAATGGTGCTCAGTATGCTATGGACCGCATAGTACCAGTGAATGCCCTACTTTTAGAGTAAAATTCAATGGGAACTGCAATGCATGTGGAAGGTATGGTCATCAAGCTAAGGATTGCATAGTATTTAAGCGCGCGATGGCCAATAGACCAACCTTAGCATGGACAGACACACCTCGAGTGCCTGCATTGATGCCGGCCCCACCTCTTGAACAAATAGCACAACACATGGTCCCTAGGGCCCAAAATGTTGTTCAAACAACACCCTTACCACCTGCAGTGCTAGGACCGCAACCACCACATCCGAGAATCACTTCTGTAAATCAAGTGGGTTGTGAGTCATCTATTTCTTGTTTGGAAGGCTATGAGGAAGATATAGATCCTAATATCGCCTATGGGATGGATGTGCTTGAAGAAAGTCCACAATACTACATGGAGGACTATTGGGGACAAGTCAAACCTGTATATCAAGTAGCTGCTCTTGCGGCAAGAGGCCAAAATATCAACTACACTGCTAAGAGACCACCTCTTCAATGCTATGAGTGTGGAGGTCCACATCGTGTAGCCGAGTGTCCTATTAGGCTACAAAAGAACGCCACACTAATGCAAACCAATCAAGCAAGCACGTCTACAATGCCGATACTCATGTGTAATCGATGTGGCATAGATCATTTGATTGCCCAATGTCCAAATAATCCAAATGCACCGAAGATCACGCCATTAAACTTGATTGAAGTTACTGAGGAGCCATCACCAAGTACACCCGTGGTACCAGTAAACGTACTCACACGATCGATGCTCCAAAAACAAAATTATATTCTTGAGGAAAGAGACACGGCATCAATTGCCCAATCTCAAAAAAAGAAGAAAACACGAAGAAAGAGATCGCAAAAAGAAGCGAAGTCAGATCGCAAAAAGAAGCGAAGATACCCAAAGGGATCTAGAACCAGCACCTAGGAAGATCCAGATTACAGACACCGTGTTCCCTACGCAACAACAACCTCACGAAGTCCATAGACCCTTGGACATACCTAGTGTCATCCAAGAAGAAAGTGACTTAAAGTCATGGGAAAGTGGGAGTACTCACTTCTTGATGGAAAGAATGTTTACAGAGGGACTACCTGATCCTATCGAAGAAATGGAGATCCCATCCTCCCCACGTCAAGGGACTCAAGGCCAAAAGGTGCCATTAAACATTGCCAAATTGATAGATTTCATGTCTTCAAAAGTTAGAACCACCATCATGTCCAAACTATATAAAGACCCCGAGCTAGTCTCAGCCCTTCGAGCCTTCCTCAATAGAGAACTGAAGTTTGGGCTACCACAATTTGCACAGATGGATGGAGCTGGGGAGATTCCAATAGAGGAGGAATACATAGATCCACAACCGACCTAGATGAGAACCTTGTTATAGAAATACTTGTTAACAAGTTGGGACAATACTTTGAGGGTGATGAATCTAATGCAACTATACCAATCACTACTAAGGGATTAACTGTGAAGGGAATCCTTGATGGTGGCGTTGGGGTTAGCATTGTGACTAAAAATTGCTGGGAAACTATGGGAAGACCTCACCTTGCGACCACAACCATAGTAGTGAAGATGGCCAATGGGTCTATTGTTAAACCTATTGGGATGCTAGAAGATCTCAAGATCAAGGTCTTTGGACATAAAATAAGGATTACCTTTATTGTTATGGATTTCTCCAAACACACTATGGCATCGGAGATGATCTTAGGACGTCCTTTCATGAGGGAAGCAAAAATGGTGCATGACTGGTCTAAAAATCATGTCTACTTGCAGTTCCAAGATTCTGTCATTCCAGTGGATCTTGTGACGGGTCGAGCACATCCTCTAGGAAACAGGTTTATAATCGATCATAGATCTGACACCACAGTTCACTCGGCCCCATTGCAGTATTGTTACACATGTAAAGCGGACACTGATGTTGGGGAAGATTCTCCTTATATGGATGTACTACCTGGGATGACTGAGTCGGACAATGTGGATTGGGTCCACCTAGCAGCAACCATAGACACTTGGGGAAATAGGGGGACGACCTGGGTAACACCTGAGGGGGATGAAATACCACCACTTGTACCCTTAAACAAAATAGAAGCAATTCATATAGCTTCTGATGATCTACAAGATGAAAGTTTGTATGGCATTGAAACCAGTAGCGCCTCACAAGACTATAGCCCACAAGATTTGGGGTCAGAATCATCAGTTGAAATTGACTCTGAGGACAAAGAATTTGAGTTAAATCTTAGCGCAAATGTGGGGCAAACCATTCAGGGCCCAGTGGTAACCTAGATGATAATCTATCCAAGGGAGCAGAAGACACAAGTAGTGATTCATCTAGTGAGTCTTCACTAGAAATCGATCGTAATCGAGAATTAAACAAGAAGAGTAAGAGATATAAGAGGCAGTAGCGCCTCACAAGACTATAGCCCACAAGATTTGGGGTCAGAATCATCAGTTGAAATTGACTCTGAGGACAAAGAATTTGAGTTAAATCTTAGCGCAAATGTGGGGACAAACCATTCAGGGCCCAGTGGTAACCTAGATGATAATCTATCCAAGGGAGCAGAAGACACAAGTAGTGATTCATCTAGTGAGTCTTCACTAGAAATCGACCGTAATCGAGAATTAAACAAGAAGAGTAAGAGATATAAGAGGTGACGATATCGAGAAAATGTGCGTACTAGAATAAATGAAAAGAAATCTACCGCAGAATGGCTTAATTATATAGGGGCATGTGATGCTCATCGAAAGTTGGTAGATAACTGGGGTGAATACCTTCAAAGCGTTATGTGGTGTAGTCCACAACCCATTGACATTGAACAACTAGAGGCTACAGATAAGCCAAAGTTGAGCCGTACCGTAAGGAGACGACAAAATTGAGAGTTAGCTCAACAATAAAAGGAATCAGAAGTTAAATCACAGTCCACAAACCAACAGGACCCCACAGACTTACACCCTGCACCTGAACATTTCAAATCCTATACCACAGAGGAGCGTAAGGTTGTGTATACAAAGGCTCAAAGAAAACCTATTGATGGTAGCAATGGAGTCTATGATGGTCCAGCGATAGTTAAGGAAATAGAGTTAGCAGACCCAGGAGAAGAGTCTAAACCTGTCTTCATTTCCCAAGATCTGACAACGACTGAGGAGTGTGTACTTAAAGAACTTCTCAAGGAATTTAGGGATATATTTACTTGGACATATCATGACATGAAAGGTGTTCCAGCTTCCGTGGTGCAACACACAATCCCTATGAATAGCATGGCTAAACCAGTTCAACAACGACCCTACCCAATGAATCCTAAATATGCAAAAATCGTTCAAGAAGAGATTGAAAAGCTTGTGGAATGTGGATTCATATACCCTATTGAGCACTCAGAATGGGTGTCTCCAATAGTGATTGTGCCAAAGAAGAATGGGAACTCAGAGTGTGCATGGATCTCAAGAAGGTCAATGCCGCCACTAGGAGGGACCATTACCCCTTGCCATATTCTAAACATGTGCTTGAAAGAGTTGCAGGGAAGGAATCTTATAGCTTTTTAGATGGGTACTCTGGCTACAATCAAATCACAATTGCGCTGGAGGACCAAGCTAAAACAACCTTTATAACCGAATTTGGAGTGTTCACATTTCGTGTTATGGCTTTTGGCTTAACCAATGCCCCGGCTACCTTTCAAAGATTAATAAACACTGCTTTTAGAGAATATTTGAGGGAGTTTTGTGAAGCTTTCTTAGATGACCTTTGTGTTTATTCCTCTTGGAAAGAACATCTATCATGCTTACGAAAAGTGTTTGAGAAGTGTAGATTGTATCGCATCTCCTTAAACCCTTCAAATGCCAATTTTGGGCTAAACATGGAGTCATTTTAGGGCATATAGTGTCCAAAAATGGGATTTCCACATATGAGAGCAAAATCAAAGCCATTGCTGAATTACCACCACCTACAAACTATAAAGGAGTTCAAAGGTTCATGGGCCATGTTGGTTATTACCGACGGTTTATTTTAAACTTTGCTGAGATAGCTCGTCCTTTGTACAAGCTTCTTATTGAGTTCCAATGGACTACGGAGTGTGACTATGCTTATGAGTCATTGAAAAAGACCGTGACTAGCGCTCCTATTCTACGAGTGCCCGATTGGAATGTAATTTTTCATGTGCATATTGATGCATCAAACTTTGCTATTGGGTGTGTTCTAGCTCAACCAGGAGAACATAAACTGGACTACCCCATTAGCTTTGCAAGTCGTCAGTTGAATGATGCCGAAAGAAACTACACCACTATAGAGCGAGAAGGTTTAGGTATGATTTATGCAGTGAAGAAATTTTGCTACTACCTTCTGGCCAACAAGTTTGTGTTCTATGTTGATCATCAAGCCTTGTTGTATCTAGTAAATAAACCTTGTTCCACGGGAAGAATTACAAGATGGTTGTTAATTCTCCTTGAGTTTGATTTTACCATTGTGGTGAGACCTGGTAAAAGACATGTCATGGCTGATCATTTGTCTCGCATACCCAATGGGGAAGCCCCTACTGGAGTCGATGATGAATTGCCTGATACTTCTCTATTCCTAGTCGAAACCATACCTGAATGGAGTGAGAAGATTGTGAACTTTCTAGTTAATGGTTTTCCACCCAAAGAGCTTCGTAAAGACAGAGCTCGAAAACTGTTAAAAGAATGTGAACCTTACTCTCTCATTGCGGGAACTCTCTACAGGCTAGGGAAGGACGATATTCTGAGACGTTGTGCCCGTGAGGATGAGTATTTGTACATACTGCAAGAAGCCCACATGGGTATAGCCGGAGGACATTTCTCAGGGGAACTAACAGCTAGAAAGGTGTTGCAATCAGGCTATTGGTGGCCAACCTTATTTAAGGATGCATCACTTTTTGCAAAAGGATGTGATGAATGCCAGCGTTACAAGATCACACAACAAAAGGATAGGATGCCCTTACATTCGGTTAAAGTGACTCAACCATTTGAAAAATGGGCTTTGGACTTTGTAGGCCCAATTAGTCCGGTAGCTCGTAGCACTCAATCTTGATATATTATCGTTGCCACTGACTATGTGACAAAGTGGGCGGAAGCCAGGGCGACACGTAAGGCCGATGCAAGGTCAACTGCCAAGTTTCTCTTTGAGAACATTGTTACAAGATTTGGTTGTCCCTTTGAGATTGTGAGTGACAATGGTACTCATTTTATAAATGGAGTAATAAAAGAACTCACTACCAACTTTATGATAGCTCACCATAAATCCACACCTTATTATCCACAAGCAAATGGCCAAGCTGAGAGCACCAATAAGACCTTAATCTCTATCTTAACCAAAACGGTGGAAGCTCATCGCATAGATTGGGATTTAAAGCTTACATCAGGTCTATGGGCTTATCGTACTGTGTATAAAGTTGCCATTAACTGCACACCATTCAAGATGGTGTATGGCCAAGAAGCGATTATGCCATGGGAGTTTGTCGTTCGTAGTCTTCGAGTAGCTTCTCAAGAAGGTTGGGATGGTAACCCCTTAGTTGAGCGATTATATATCCTTGAAAGGCTAGATGAAGAGAGGCAATTAGCTGTGCAAAATGCACTTGTCGAGAAAGATAGGAGGAAGAAATGGTTTGACCGTCATCTAAAGAACAAATATATCAATGTTGGTGATAAAGTCCTTATGTATGGAGTGCGTAACGAAAAGAAAAAGTTGAAATATGCAGGAAAAGGACCATATAGAGTATGTGAGATCACGCCACAAGGAACCATTCGTGTGGAGACTCTTGATGGAGTTGAAACCATTGGATTCCTCAATGGGAGCAAATTTAAAAGATACTATGATCCTTTAAGCCAAAAGGAGTTGCGTGCCATCCATACAAAAAAGGCTGCCAAGGTACAAACAGAATTGAAGAAGATACAAGCTCAAGCTGAGGCTAAGGAGCGACAACAACATATAAGACGAAAACGAGAGGCTAACCTTGGAGTCACACATGCATTCCACGTTGAAATCGACGAGGATTGGTTGGACTCTGACACACCTCTACGATACCCTATTAAGCTAAATAGCACCTATGGAAAAGTGCTATATAACGCCTTATTGGACACGGGTGCTAAATATAATCTGCTATCATATGGGGTGTGGTGTCAGTTAGGGAAGCCACCTCTATCTGAGAGTATTATCCAAGCCAAGGGTGTCAACAAGAAAAAAACTACGGTTTTTTGAATCTGGCACACTTCTGTCAGTTATGACAATGGGGTTGTAGCTCAAGACTTTTTGGTCATGCCTGTTGGAACTATGGAGGGTAATATAAACCTAGGACGCACGTGGATGATAGCCACCAAATGCACTATTGATTGGGGGACTAGGGGTGTCACAACGCAAAAACCAACTCTTATCCCTACCACTCAAGCCATAGTCCCTGAGATATTGCCTAAGGAAATAAAACCCAAGACATTGCATGTCCAAGAAGTTGAACCATACGTCCCCGTAGCCCAACTCTCTAGAGCTTCAACTGATGAAGTTGAAAGAAAGCTTGAGACACACAAGAACCATCCCAATATAACAAAGAAAACATACAAGTGGGCCCCTAAAGCTTCTTTAGTAACCATGGCTGATGCTAAAAAACGGAAGCCTCATAAGAAACTTCCCCCTCACTTCAAGAAATTTAAAGAAACATTGCGTTGGATTCCTAAACGACTATTGGAAGCCCAAGGATACTATGAAGGAAATGATCAAATCTGGGTGCCCAGACGTAAATTGTACTCTTACCTGTCACCGGGCCCATGTGAGCTCAATCATGTGGCTCCAAAACAAATTGAAGATCGTGGAAAGGAAAAAATCACAGAATGCGACACACCTGCTCCAGAGCTAGTTTGGGTACCAAAGAAAGAACGATTTGTTCCACATAGCTCAAGAACAGGGAAAGCAAATGAAGCTTCTTGCTCTTCATGTAGTTCCTATACGGAAATAGAAGCTTCGATACAACCTCCACCTACCATTGTACATATCCATACAAGCATGAAAGAGTTTACACCTCCCGTTGTAAGTTCACCGCCTACAACGATGTTGCAAATAAAATCATGGGAGAGTACCTTACCACCCTTGCAACTAGATGAAACGCATAGAGCGGTCGAAAACTATTGGTTAAAGCCTTCACCTCTAGCAACTTGGAACAACTGGTTTCAAAGGGTGACGACATCATTTCAAACAGTATGATCTACCCAAGGAAGGGGGGAGTGTTTGTTGACATCCATCATTCACTTGCTTCCCTCTCAACCTTTCTCCCTGACCTCTTAATCTCCAATCTTAGGGAATGTATATATAAAGCCTTATACTCACAAAAACAAGATAAAAAAGTAAAAGAGCAAGAGCGAGTAGCAACGAGAGAGCACCCTATCAGATCCTACACATAAGTCTAAATTCACCATGTCACATCAAGCAACACACAAAAACAACTCATGTTTTAAAGACCTAACCAAATCTATTTGTATTCTCAGAGATGGCTAGTTCACCAGAGGCATGCGCTTCTATTTTTGATGTAAGGTACCTTTTTTATTTTTCTCAAGTGTTTCACATCTGCTACCCTGTACTTTCTTGCGAATGGGATTTGGTAGAGAGACTTGCACGGGAGCGAAATTTTGAGGAGTTAGAATGGCTGATACGTCTATGGATAACTAGTGATCCCTACCCAGTAGCGAATGTTTCTCCGGTGGCACATGCTTATTCTTTTGCACAGGATGAGTATCCACGCATCGCGAGGTTCTTGATTAACACGCTTGAGCAAGATCATGATGAAGAAGAAATAATAGAGACCGAGGAAGACTATGGCCTCACGGAAAATGATTTCATTTATCTAGATGATGAGGATAGAGGCCTAGCCTTAGGGTGGCCACCCGGTTTATATAATATCCTCTTTCCTTGATTCTAAAAGGGATGACAGATAGGTAGGTTAGGGGTCTGGATTGTGTTTTGAGTTTGTTTTCTAGGAGTTTTAATTTTTTCAGACTGACATGCCTCCTAGAGGTATAGTGCTTGTTTTCTGGATGTGTTAGGTAGGACTTATATGGATCTCCATCCACATGGCTGAGGACATCTGCTTCGACGAAATGAGCAACTCCATACCTCCAGGTGTACTACTTTCCATGATTCATGTTGGTGGATATGTATAATTGCTAATAATGATTTTTCATGGTTTATTTGAGTGCAATAGTTATGTTTGTTATCTGCCATTATAGATGTATAAATTTGTCTTTGCTTAAGTTGATGGAACTAGAGTTTAATCTTATGGATGAGCCTTGAGATTAGGAGACCGTGACTTTAGGTTAACTCATTTACTTGACCACTAGGCCTAGCTGATAAAATTATCTGAGTATTTGAGACCTTAGGAATGTTTAAGGCATAGAGAAGCTTGCTCACTTAAACAACAAAAACACTAGTGAGAATACAAAAGAAATGGAAGCAAAAAACATAAGTGCCACAAATGAAAAATCTAATGCTGGAAGAGAAATCCTGGCTTGATTTGGTACTTCACTCACATGTATTGTCTATGGTACTAGAGCCCTAGAGGTTCCCAGTGTGCGCGCTTTTCCTTGAGAAGCAAAAAGCCCCGGACATACAAAATAAGCACACATGTCAAATGATTGTGAACCAAAGAAAAAAAGAGAAAAAGAAAAAAATGAATGACATTTAAAAGACTTCCATCGAGTTTACAGTTAACATTTCAAGCTTTTGTTTGCAGTTGTGAGAGCTAGTTGGCTAATCAAAGCTAAAAAGCACAATTAGGGAATCTTGCATTTAGATAATCTTCTTAGCTTAGCTAGTACTAGAGTAGTTGTTTTAACCTTAGTCATAGCTAGCTAAGTGATAGACTCACCCATAAGCCCAAAACTCTTGATTAATTAATTTACTCAAAGTGCGATTTATTTGTCCTTAATGACAGTCTAACATTTCATAAATCTTGCATTTACTCATTTCCACATGTACTTTACATTCCCCTCATGATTTATGGAAATATAATTCCGCTTGCTGAAACAGTGACTTGCCTTGCAGATTCAAATCTAGATGCTCTACAACATGGACATAACAAGCTTCAACTCAATAGCTTTCGAGGACGGAATCTACATCAGGAAGGGGGGCATGTTAACCCTCACGGCTCACGGACACCCTATTACCTACGACGAACGTTGTAACCTACTGCGGACATTGTATTATTTATTTGGTAGAGTCAGGTACCGGGCTTGTCGGTCCAATAGGAAAAGGGTAAGAGTGATCACCGATGAGAGGCGCACTCTAACTGGAACATTCAAGGGATTAGTTGGCTAAGCATGGGCGCCCAAGTGTGAATGGGGCGAGCTCATATAAAAGTCAACTAAACCTAAAATTCACTCATTCTTTCATTTGTGCAATAGAAGAGTGCTCTTGCTCCATCTCCATCTCCATCTCCATCTTCTTCTTCTTCACCTCCTTGTGTGTGTGTGTGTGTATGTGTGTGTGTGTGTGTGTGTGTGTGTGTGTGTGTGTGAGAGAGAGAGAGAGAGAGAGAGAGAGAGAGAGAGAGAGAGAGTGCGATCGAGCATTACGAAGGTACGACGGCGGTGAAGGGGTTGAGCGCGGCGTAGCGGCGTCTCCTTCTTCTTCGCGACAAGGAATCCTCCACGAAGCAAGCGTAGAGCGGTGAGTGACACACCATCGCCTTCTTTGAGCTTACTAGTTTAGGCTTGTTGTGTGCTTGGAGCCATTTGTGGCTCGCACACGGTGTATCGGCAAGTTCCTTGCATTGACACGTGCGACATACGCGCACACCACCTCTTAAATTGTCTCCTTGATTTTGAGGAATAGCTCTAGCAGTAGTTCAAGGGTTTTGCTCTTCTCGACAGTCATTTCTATAGTGCCCCATTTGATTGCATCCATAGCACCTAATATTTGGGAAGGTCTTCTCCAAGTTCCCTATTGCAGCTACTCCACGTTGTTGATATCCTTGGTTGAAAGTTCCCCTCGCTCTTCCCCTAAATTTATTAAATCCATTATTGTTCCTTTTAGAGTTGGTTCCTTCAGCTGCAAGAGGCTTGGCCCTGCGAAGGACATCCTGAATTGATGTAGGCCTCATGGCTTCAAAACATGTACTCAAGGGTTTGTTGAGGCCTTGACAAAATCGGGCAATTTGTTGCTCCATGGTCATCTGGGGAGCATAGCATTGTAAAGACACAATATTGGTGTAGTACTCCTCTAGTAAAATTCCTAACTAAAGTAGACCAAAGAATTCATTCATTATAATAGCTTGTTGTGCATGAGGGAAATAGCATTTTTGTTGCCTATTTCATTTTCTCCCACGAAGAAACTCTGGTGGGATTATCTCTGCAGTGTTGTTTCCACCAAAGTTTGGCATCTCTATTGAGACGGAACATACCCAACATTGTTTGGTTTTCCTAAGCAGTTCCTGCAGCTTTAAAATAGTTGTCCATAGCATCTAACCATGCTTCGGCATTTCGCTCTAAATTAGGTCCCTCTCCCTTGAAGGTAGGGAGTTGGACTTGCTTTAGTAGTAATTTATTCTCTTGAGTAAGAGTGTAAAGGCTATTTATGTGAGTATTACCCTGGGATTGAATTAGTGGAATTTAGTACTAGATAAAAATCTCTCTTACTTATCCTTTTAACTTATCTCATACTAAAAACAAATTGCACATTGGATGAAGACAATTGCCAAACCATAAACAAAATTGCTTATACTAGCATACCCATGAGAACCATAGCATGTACAAGAGCTAATACAATCCATAAAGATCCTGTTGTGTACAAGGGTG